>NC_068985.1:99403211-99403482 GCF_001194135.2 Octopus bimaculoides | reverse complement strand
CATATATACACATATGTATATGTAAATACATAACAAGTGAGAGAAACAGAAAATGGAATCCCTGAGATTCTTTATTAAACACAACAATCGTTTCAATCCATCTTGCATCGGTCCATTCCTGGTGGGATAATGTACAAGTGGTTGTTGTGCATCCTTAGCGGCAGATGTGTATCGTCAGGTGATTAATAAAGCATCTCATGAATTTCAATTTTTTATTTTGTCTTGTTTGTGACATACTCGGTTGAAACTGAGTACATCCTGAAGCAGAACC
>NC_068985.1:99401420-99403056 GCF_001194135.2 Octopus bimaculoides | reverse complement strand
ATATATATATATATATATATATATATATATATATATATATATATATATATATATTGCGTAGGAGTGGGTGCGTGCTAAGTAGGAGAAGAGTGTGGTAGGCGTAGGACTGGCTGTTTGCTAAGCAGCTTACTTACGAACCACATGGTTCCAGATTCAGTCCCAGTGCGTGACACCTTGGGCAAGTGTCTTCTACTATAGCCTTGGGCCGACCAAAGCCTTGTGAGTGGATTTCGTTGACGGGAACTGAAAGAATCCCGTCGTATATATGTATAAATATATATATATGTGTATGTGTGTGTGCATGGGTGTGTGTGTGTGTGTGTGTATGTGTGCGTGTATATGCTAGTGTTTCTGTGTTTGTCCTCCAATATTGCTTGACAACCGATGGTGGTATGTCTACGTCCCCGTAATTCACCGGTTCAGCAAATGAGACCGATAGAATAAGTACTAGGCTCACAAAGAATAATTGCTGGGGTCGATTTGCTCGACTAACGGCGTTGATCCAGCATGGCCACAGTTAAATGACTGAAACTAGTATTGGTTCTTGATGTATGATATTCTTAAACCGTCATCTCTATACAGTTGGAGAAATAAGAGAAAGCTCTGGTTTCTTTGTATACTAAATACAAAATAAAAACACGAGAACAGACATTTCATTTTATGATGACCCCATGGAGAAGCCGGAATAATGACCATCCTCCTTTTCCGCTAAGCAGAAATCTTGTAAACACAATACTAACTGCAGAACTTTAATCATTAACCAGGTGTAACAGTCGCTAACTGTAATGAAATTCTTTTCTGGCCTCAAAGGCTTTCGGTTTCAGTCAGTTATCGATAATTGAATCGATGCCATACCGCGTAATCCTAAACATCACGACACACTTAAAAGTCGTTTTACATATTACATGGCGTACATTTTGAAATTGGGTAACAGTTAGCTTGAAAATCACTGAGAACGGGAAGTTAAACTTACATCATGTCATTTGTCTGCAAATAACCGATATACGGGTACAACTTTGAGAAACCTAATCCACAATGCAGAGAGTCTCGAAACTACTCTGTTCAATCAATAAGTATAAGCTAATAAAATTCACTGCATTTCTTTTAAAACGGACGTCAGATATATTATTTGACTGTTCTTAGTGAACTTTGTTTTTCCTACATGTCGAGAATTTGAGGCACTCCGATACCATGTGCAGCCACGGAATTTAATGAACTTGGAGATAGCGTTGTCCTTGATGTCCACTGAGCTGAGGAGAGTTGTCTCCTTCTGCCAGCAACAGATTTCAACTTGGTGACCAGAATTACAAATATGAATCGGCCTATATATTGTTCTCCGAACGCACTGTTCTTCAGTAAATGATGAGCCTTTTACACGTATACATTCTTTATTCCTTACAACCATTTTCCAATCAAGAATCTTCTTATACTTTAGGTAGATGAAAAGATAGTTAGATAGATGTATAGATAGATAGATAGATAGATAGATAGATAGATAGATAGATAGATAGATAGATAGATAGATAGATAGATAGACAGACAGATAGGCAGATAGATATATAGATAGATAGATAGATAGATAGATCGATAGATAGATAGATAGATAGATAGATAGATAGATAGATAGATAGATAGA
>NC_068985.1:99398352-99399214 GCF_001194135.2 Octopus bimaculoides | reverse complement strand
TGGAAAGGTCTTGATAAGTGCCCATTGACGCGAACTACCGAACGGATGCCTTTGTACAAAGCAGCCATCCAGCTGCGCAAAAGGAGTCCGAACCCGGCCGCTGTGAGGACAGCCTCTAAGTATTGATGGTCTACCCCATCGAAATCTTTGGATTGATCCAAATCGATCAGGGCCCCACCCATGCCAGGTTCCTTAACTACCCGCTCTATGATGTGGCGCATGAGATGGAGGTTGTGATGGATGCTTCGGCCCGGCACGGCGCACGTCTGCTCCGTGCCGACCAGTTTCTCGATGACAAGCGCCAACCGCTTGGCTAACACCTTGGCCAAAATTCTCAGGTCTACATTGAGCAGAGTGATGGGCCTAAAGTTATCTATGATATTCACCTTGTTTGGATCTTTCTTTAGCAGCGTTACGGCTCCTCGGCTCACAAAACCAGGAATGCTCCTGTTCTGTTGCCAGTTGCAGTACACCGCCGCCAAAACGTCTCCAAACAAGTCTGGCATACAGTTGTAAAGCTCGTAGGGCAGACCATCCAAACCCGGAGATTTGTCCCTCGAGCATCCCGCCATCGCATCCCTCACTTCCGCCGCCGTGACGGCACCTTCGCAGCACTCCGCCTCTCTTGCTGAGAGTCGTGGCAGGCTGTGCAGTTAGGCACTGAAGTCCACCCTGCTTTCTCGCTCGCCACTCGTCCCGAACAGTCGGGCAAAATGCCGCTGAAAGGCCTCGCACATCTTGCTCGGCTCGAGCAATTCGCGCCCCTGTTCATCTACCAGAGACCGGATGGTGGCTCTGTTGCCTCGCTGCACCTCCGCCACCCGGGCCTCTCGCGCGGCTCCAAAACCTTCGTTCCTTAGAG
>NC_068985.1:99396754-99397274 GCF_001194135.2 Octopus bimaculoides | reverse complement strand
TTTTATTTTGTGGTGTAATGCTGGTGTTACATGATAAATTTTAATGTGTTTTGGCGGTGTTGTGCGCGGGTGGTTGTTTGTTTGTTTTGATGTCGTTATTTGTGATGTTTGTTTTAGAGTTGATATATTTCATCAACTCTGTGTTTGTAGTGTCTATTGCTGTTAGCATTGTTTTTGGTGTGTTATTATGGGTGTCTATCATGTAGGAGTTGGGAGTGTTTTCGGGAGATGTGAATCTCTCTGCTTTGTTGTTGTTCGTTTTTCTTTTTTTGCTCCTCTTCCTCCTTCCTTTTTGGACTATTTTCCATTCCTCATTACTTGGCTCGTCTTCAGATGAAAACTATGAGGAATCGGAAGGAGGTAGGGGCATGTTGTATGGATCTGTGTTTGCATGTGTAAGTGGTTGTGTTGTTGTTTTTGTTGTTTTTGGTTGTTGAATTTTTGGTTGTGTTGTAAGTGATGTGGGGGAAGGGTATCAGTTTTTGTATTGTCTTTTCTTTTTTCGTCTTCTTTGTTAATT
>NC_068985.1:99396184-99396744 GCF_001194135.2 Octopus bimaculoides | reverse complement strand
GTCCATGTCGACACATATGGCTGATATCAACCATAGTGTGTCTATTGTTGAGGTGCGTGCTTTATTGTTACCTTTGTTACCTTTTAGCCAAGGTAACTGGGTAACATTGTTATTTCTGGTGTGTGAAGTGTTAGCGTTGAATACCTCTTCGCCAACTCTTCATTTCGAAAAATCACTTGTACCTGTGCAAGTCTATACCAAGTAATATATGTTTTTTTATCCCAAATTAATTGCAAACATTTTTGAATTTTGTCTATACTGGCCTGTTCCGGCCTTCTACTTTTGGTGTTTATTATTTTATATATTATTGTTTTTCTACTTGTTTCCTCTAATATGTGTTGTGGTATGTTTAAGTGTATTTCACCGCTTTCTTTGGTGATTAATTTTCTCATTTCTATTATTTCTTTTGTTGTGTAGGACACAGCAGTTTCACTTTGCTTCAAAGCTTCAGCAAAGTTTTTATTTTTGTTATTGTTATTATTGTTGTTGCTGGTGCTGGCACTGGTATTGGTGGCAGATGTGGTATTTGTGACTGTTTCAGTGGTGTTGTGGCTTGTATT
>NC_068985.1:99394219-99395957 GCF_001194135.2 Octopus bimaculoides | reverse complement strand
TGGTGAAGAGAGCAAAGGTTGAGTTGAACTGTTGCTGCTGCTGCTGTTGTTGTTGTTGTTGTTGTTGTCCTTGTTGTTGGTGGTGGTGGTGATGATGGCGTCAGCAGAAAGACAGATAGATAGATAGATAGATAGATAGATAGATAGATAGATAGATATGCATGTACCCATGTAAAATTAAATAAACAGCTGATAATGATGAAAATATATATTAAATTGGTAATTTATTAAAGTAGGATGGTATGCTAAAATTGTGTTACAACTTCAGAAGTGATATTAAGTAAAAATTTTGAGAAAATGATTTTTAAAAATGGAAATCTAGATTTTTATAACTTTCAGTGAGAAAGACGAACACATTTTATGCGAATATATATATAAAGGAGAAAAAGGACAAAGTGCATAAAGTAAGAAATACAGGTCCAATGTTACTCTAAAATGCTATTAAAATGCAAGAATGTTGCTTTTTTGATCATATAGAATTTAGCAAGAAACAGCTGACAAATATATGTGACACGCACACCGGATGAAAGGCAGCGAGGGTTTTTAAATCATTTACTTTGCTATGCTAGATGTTACGGAGGGCAAAAGAAAAGCACATAAGATTGAAAGTATCTACTTTTAGCCAGAGGGAATTTAAATAGCTTTCATATCTCACTTATTGCCAGAAGCTGAATAGCAGGTTGAAAGTTATTGATATTCGCACCTTTATAATATTTCCATATAATATTAATATTTAGAAATATTTATAGATGCATCTAATAAAAATTGAATGGGAGCGCAATAAAGTAGAAATAAGTTTGCAAAAGGCCGAATAGGCAACCACATTTCAATCATCGGGAGCACCCTGTATATCTCATATCTACTAATGTTTGCTGATGTTTTCAGCAAGCATAAAATGTTGTTGCCGTTGTTGTGTTTAGCCAAAAGTATCTATTGATAGAGACGACATAATAACAATATTTAACCACGAGCAACATTTACTTTTGGATTCAGATATAGCATACATGCAATTCACAAATATCGCATGTGATTTTAATTTAACTCAAGACTTGTTGCTATTGCTAACATATGAATCAACTGACTGAAACTTCCTTTCTTGTGCACTTGTATATCTAATATATGCTAATGCATCTTATCTTCTCATGTCGACCCCGTATGGGATTAAATTGAATAAGATTGTGTCAATGTAAAAAGAATACCGAAAAAAACTATTAAGGCGAAGTGGAAGATATTGCTTGTTGGTGTGTTTGGCATGTTGGCTACCTTCTATATTTTCTTCTTTATTTTTGCCTCTCGCTTGCTATCGGACTGCCAAATTTTGTGACCTCTTGGATCAATTAGCTATTTACCCACTACTCACTGACTTTCCTCTTTGTTGAACTTTGTATTCGCAGCTATTTTTTCCAGTCGTCCTTAGCACCTTCTTCATTCGATTTGCTTTTAGCAGTTGAAATATGTGACAAACATATCTAAACTAACCTAAATTGTGATTTTACGTAAATACTGCTTAGCGCAATTACTCCGATACTCCGATATTTTTCTGGATCAGGCGATCTACTAGCCCAAAATCAGTCAAAGTTTTGGCTGAATTATATATAAACCTATAAGCTTTATCAGTTCGTTCATGGTTAAGTACATCTCATCGACAAGATTCAATAAACTCGAAACATCCATGTGTGAAATTCCCGAGAGAAAGCGACAGTGAACGTATGGAGTGTTTTCACAGCTTTTTACCATA
>NC_068985.1:99391950-99394061 GCF_001194135.2 Octopus bimaculoides | reverse complement strand
TATATATATATATATGTATGTATGTATATATATGCGTGTGTATGTGTATATGTATGCATGCAAAACAGTGACCCACGACAGTTCTTTCGACACGTCCTGGGATTGGTAGATTTCAGTCTTATTATCTCTACCTTTTATTCAATTACCATCGTTCAAGTTGCCTCAATCTCAGGTGGCACAGTGGGGTAAATTTGAAGATAGCTTTCCATAACCGGATGTACAGTGGCAGCGAATCAAAATGCTGGGAACTGCAAATGGTTGTGATCATAAATCGCTTACCTTCCTCGCTGATGCAGATGGTTGTCAATACCGTGCTGTTTACATATGGATGGATCAAATATATAAAAGCGACTTCACCAAGACATTTGTCTATTTGAGCTGGAGTTGGCATGCAACAACCTTTGCCTGCATTTTATAACTTCGTAAATTATAGTTACTCATAATCCCTTTTCAGATTAAGTTTACTCTTCCAGCACAGCGCATCTTCATTCCAGGTTGCACAATCCCCAAATTCTTCCTATTACTGCTGTGTAACTGCCTTTCATGTTTAGTTTCAAAACAAGATATTTATCCATTTGCTACTTGTTGTTGACGTAGATGCTTTTGTTGCTTCTGTATGTTTTGTTTGTTGACAGTTTTGTTGTCGTCCTTCTTCCTGCTATCCATTTCGTTGTTCACATTTTTATTCCTGCTGCATTAGTGATAATAAAAAATATTTTTTTCTTCGTGCAGTCTGTGTAAAATTAGAAATGAATCTAGCAGCATTCCGTTGCCATATTCTTCCCATCTTCAATTTCTATATCTATATTTTTTCTTCTTTGTAAGACATAAACCAGGCGAATGTTTCCCTGCATTCTTAGCATTACTAGCAACTTCTCATTCACCTCTACAGAGTGCAAGCTTCACAAGAAATCCATGTTATTTTTTAAAGGAAAATATAGATGTTTACATAAACACTGAATGTGTGGGTTCGTCGTAAAACGAAATAACAGTTGTATTATATGGCAGTTTATCCAACAAAAATCTTTTTCTTATATAAAGCAAGAGAAAAATGTGGAAAATATACGAAAAAACACAAAATATACTGAATAGTTTCTAACTCAATAGTTTGAAGAAAAAGGACAAAACAAACTGAAATCCTCTCTAAACTAGGAGCAAAGCCTGAAATTTGTGGGAGAAGGCAGGCGACTATATCGATCCTAATGCTCAACATTCATGTTATTTGAACTCAGATAGTAGAGAATGATGAAATATTATCAAGTATTTCGCCAGGCGTGCTGACAATTCTCTCAGCTCACCCACCTTAAAGAAATTTGAGAAACTAGCACATAGGCGGAGGAGTGGTTGTGTGGTAAGAAGCGTGCTTCCAAACCATATGGTTCCCGGTTCAGTCGCACTGCGTGGTACCCTGGGCAAGTGCCTATAGCCTCGGGCCGACCAAAGCCTAGTGACTGAATTTTGTACAGGGAAACTGAAAGAAGCCTGTCGTATATGTGTATAGCATTCTATTATTGAACGTTGATATGTTCGCGTTTTCTTTCTGGATGTCTACAATATCAAGACTTTAAGGAACATCGATTTACGCAGTATTGCACTAAAGGACTTCTGAACTTATTTCTACAAGATCGGAAAGTTGAACTGCGAACTTTTACGCTTCTTTCTCCTTCTCTTTCTTCATCTCCTTATTCCTTTACTCCTGTCCTCTATGACATCATTTCATTAATTTATACCCTTCACATTTTCACTCTTTATCTCCGATGACGGAATATCTCATACTCTAGTATATCCCAGAAACAGCGCTAAGACATTGATTTTTTTCCCAATAATAATGATGTATATTACTTAAGATGTTTACCTTGCCTTAACGTTTGTTGTCCTCTTTAACACTTATATATATATACATATATACATATATAATAAATGGAGCAAAACGCATATAATAAATAAGTTCCTTTAATTCCGACACATGCTTCAAAAATAATATGCACTCTAATGCAAAGGAATAAAAGATGTTATTATACATGTAATTTTCTCTTCACGGAACCATTTTACATACGCAGATTGCTCCATTTATTATTATTCTTCATATATATATATATATATATATATAT
>NC_068985.1:99389823-99391940 GCF_001194135.2 Octopus bimaculoides | reverse complement strand
TATATATATATATATATATATATATATATATATATATACACTCACTTACATATATTGGGTTAGTAAGAAAATAATTTCGGTTTTTTAGGGTGAAATAAGTCATTGTTTTTCATACACAGAGTACACATTAATCAATTATAGATTTCCAGTTTCTCCGATAATATTTTGCCATCTTTCTGGTAACTTTACGATTTCGTGCTCATATAACTTCTGGTCCTTATCAGCCGAAAACTGAAGCAAGTGTGATTTCAGGTAATCATCATTATTGAATGTTTTACCGTTGAAGTAATTTTGCAAACTTCGAAATAACTGGTAATCTGATGATGCAGGTTCAGGGCTATATGGTGGATATGACTTCACTTCCCAACCATTCTTCAATAATTGTTCATGAGTTAGCAAAGACGTATGTGGTCTACCGTTCTTATGATGGAACACAATTCCTTTACGATTTGCCAATTCTGGCCGTTTTTCTTTGATGGGCTTCCTCCAGTTTCATTAGATGTTGACAGTAAACAGCTGAAATATTGCAAATATTGATTTGTTGTGTGAAGTAAATTTTACCCCAGTATCACTTTCATGGCATGCACTGCTTTCTCACTCAGTAATAATAATAATAATGATAATAATAATAATAATAATAATAATAATAATAATAACAATAATAATGATAATAATAGTTTTGATTTTTGCTATTTCTACTTTAGGTCCTAGGCCTCAAAGTTTGGTGATGGGGTGGGGGCAGTCGATTTGATCAACCCCAATACTCACATGGCACTTAATTTATTGATGCCGAAAGGATGAATGGCAAAGTCGTCCTCGGCGGAATTTGAACACAGAACGTAAGAACTACCGCTAAGCATTTCGCCCAGCGTGCTAACGGTTTTGCCAGCTCACCGCCAACAACAACAATAACATTTTTTCCCAAACACAATGTAATTTGAATTTATCGTTATTTATCATTATTTCTTACTTCCAGCTTGTGAAAATTTCTGAAGAATGTAGAGTTTTTCAGATGAATATTATATGTGTTTCTTAAAGTCATCAATTCTACAAAGCTAAACAATAGAATACGTTCGAAGAAATATGGCAGAATCGAACCATTTCTGCCGAAAGGAATTTGCGAGGATGTACAAAAAGCAAAGAAATTATATAATAAAAACAAAATAATCACAAAAGAAAACAAAGATTATTTTGAAGAAATTTCATTTTTAAAAAATACTTCAATATGTGGTAGGTGTATATTACTGTGTAAGAATATATATATGCCTACACAGTTATATACACCCATATATAATGCACGGCACTCATGCTTACGTACGTACATATAATATACATATATATGTACCTCTGTATATCTTTATATATATATGTATGTATGTATGTATAAATTCATATACATATAAATGCATAAACATATTTATAGGTCTATGGATGTAAAAATAAATATATATGTATGTGTGTGTGCAGATATATATCTCTACGAATATATATACATATATATATATATATATATATATATATATATATATATATATATATATATATATATATATATATATATATATATATATATGTGTGTGTGTGTGTGTGTGTGTGTAGGTATATACACATGCCAGTTTGTCATAAGAATCACTACAAGCAGTATTCTAGGATTTACCAAAGTAAACAGAAGTATATATGTTCTCCGGCACTTTTGCTTGTATTGTCAAACAAATACAAAGTACTTGAACAAATTTCTATAGATGTGCAAACATTTCGCAGAATAATAACTCGATTTTGCTTTGTGTGTCTATATATTGCCTAAAATATACAATATTGCACCGAATATAAGAGGAAATTTTGCCCGTGCTGCAATCCCCTATTTAAACAAAGCGAGAAATATAAAAGGCACTATAAAATTATAAACTCTGAAATTTATAATCATGCTTATATGCATACATTCATACACATGTGTGTATATGTGTGCGTGCTTTTGTTTTCGAACGTAAGCATGTCTACATTAGCACACACCTATACAATCAATACATACGTATAACACACACACATACATATATACATACATACATATACATAGATATATACATACATATATATACATGTAATTATATATATATATA
>NC_068985.1:99385795-99389556 GCF_001194135.2 Octopus bimaculoides | reverse complement strand
ATATATATATATATGTAAATATATCTGTGTGTGGGTGTGTATGCATATATACAAGAATACTAATACTACTACTACTACTACTACTACTAATAATAATAATAATAATAATAATAATAATGATAATAATAATGGTAATAATTTTGGGTATATACTCATCGAGAAAACGAAGTTGGGGTATGATCTGAAAAGAGGTAAGGGAAAACTAAACCACTTGCTAATAATGGACAACCAGATGCAATTCACAAAATATATGGCAGAACTGGACAGACTAGTCCAGTCTCAGCAGATTTTCTCCAGTGATATTAAGATGGAGTTCGGACTCTCAAAATGTTCTACAATGGTGATGAGACGAGGAAAGCTTGCCAGGACCGAGGGCATATGATTGCCACGTGGTGAAATGATGTAAGTAATTCTATCTGAATCCAGCCATAAATACCTAGGAATATTTTAATTAAACATCTCGACATGAAGGTAAAGACAAAAAAGAGAACACCTGCGGTGAGTAAGAACAATATTGACTTTAAAGCGGAATGTCAGAAACATAATTTCTGCAATAAAGTTGCGCGCAGTCTCTGTAGTTTGTAATGGGCTGGATTCCCGACCTGGACAGAGAAGGAGGTGAAGGAGATGGACATAAAGTCAAGAATGCTTCTAACGATGCATGGAATCCATCACACACGTGCAGACGCTGATTGCCTATGCATAGAGAGCAAATGGAGAAAGGGGGCTGATAAGTGTGGTAGACTGCGTGCGCATCGAACTCGAGAGCTTAATGAGATATATATCCAAAAGTAGGGAAAGCTTGCTAGCGACAGTTATGAACGAGGGAGTATTCAGAGCAGAGAAAGAAGGAAAAACAAAGGAAGAAGTACAAAAATGACATGAAGAAGAATTATACAAGCAGGGACTACACAATCAATTCCATGCAGCCACCACAGAAGTTGCTGGAAACAATAGGTGGAATTGGCTCATGAAAGGAACCCCAAGGAAAGAGAACGAGAGCACTATGCTGACAGCGCAAGACCAAGGTCTGGCCACGAACTGCAAGGTCAACCTTAGGAATGAGCATGTGTCTCCGCTGTACCGCATCTGTAATTGAGTGAATGGAAGCATTGCCCATATCACGAACGAATGCCTTAGACTTGCCCAAAACCACAACAAGTTGTGGCGACACGATCAGGTAGCAATGTAATACATTGGAAACTGTGGGAAAAGTGGTGGTTTGGGAGAGGCAGGACGTGGTATGAGCGCAAACCAGAGACTGGCGGAGTCCGAGACTAGCAAAATCCTGGAGGATTTCCTAATCCAAACAGTTCAAGTGCCAGAGCATAAGAGACAGGACCTAGTATTGGTGGACAAGGTGCATAACATGTTATATAGTTGATGTTTCATAACCCTTTGACCCACGAATCGTCAAGAAGGAAGGCGAATAGATAAATAGATACAATACTGTTGATTACGAAATAGCCTCGATATGGTAAAGGAAGAAGGTGAAGATAGGGCCAATTATTGTTGCGTCCCTTGGAACAGTATCAGAACGCGTCATGAGGAATATAAATTAAATTGGAATAGAGTCCCCAGTAGAACTGCTGCAGGAACTTTCAGTGACCATTTCTTGGCTTCTTATGAATGTCTTCTCTCTGTTTATGAGTGCCTTCCCTTTTCTATATTTTTCTGTTCTACTTTGATTCTCTATGTCGTTTTCTCATACAAAATTTTGGATCGACTGGTGAAATATTTTGATGAAAAAACGAACGAAATTAAAACGTTACAGTTATATATAACTGGCCAAAGTGATGTCGAATAATATGCTTTTAGTAAGACACCCTTGTCTTATTAAGTTTCTAAATACAAGAAGGAGACACGCTCACACACACAGAAGTTTCATTTGTATATAGGCATCATTTCATTAGATATGCTTGAAAGGGTCCAACCGAAGCCAGAAAACATCAAAAACAACGGAAAAGTACTTCATACATAAAAATGAATACACGTTCCACGAGACTATTTTCGCACCCCTTATCTTATTTTGTAACACATAGCTATCATTTAACATCTCCTTATCTTCCTACCTGACCCTCATTTATTCTTCTTCTTGATCTAATCATTCATTACGTTGATTTCCACTTACATTATCCCTCCATATCACACCATCTTTGAATTACTAATTATAGATGTATTTCTCTTTCTTCTCCATTCCACACTTTTACCTATATTTTCTCTAATTATCTTCGCCGCTCTTGAACTTTCCTCAACTGAATTTAATAAAATAATTATTGTCGGATACAAATCTCCTTTAATGGTGTCTCTGTGTTTTGCATTTGCTTCGTTTCATATTTCTCACCAACACGTCTCTCTTTCTTGTCCACATTACTTTAATTCCTTCTCACTTATTTTCCGTGTTACTTTCTTTCCTTTTCTCCTACTTCTCTACTACCTCTCTTTCGCCCTTCTTTCCTTTCTTCCTCCCAAACACCTTTCCTTTTCCTTGCATCTCATGGCGTTTATGCTCTGTTTCATTTCCTTCTTTCTTGCGTTCTCCTTTCGATACTCTTCCATTTATGCCAACGAGAAGTACTGGAAAAACAACTATTTATAAATTAATATCATTGAAAGATTTTCGGAAGCATACCATTTAATGATCAATTTCATTCGGCTTATTGTTCTCTAGCAATGAAGTAGTCAGACTAAACCACTGAGTTTATAAAAGCTATTGACCAGAGCACTTACTACATGAATGAAATGGAAACGTGAAAAGTAAATCAGAAAACTAAGAAATTCAATTCCTGCAAATAGTCTTATTCCATTAAGTTTCCCTAGGTCGAAATTGTTATAATAAGTAATTACATTGTACCGCTAACCTTGTATGCTTTGCAATTGACACGATCGCCGGAGACATGTACAAAACATTCATTTCTATTACAAGTGAAAAACATTTTTGCTTACTTCCACTAACTCAACGGGATCGTGTAAACCGGTTGAGTCGATTAACATTGTTAGCGTAGCTTAGTTAACAACCAAATCAGTAATTAGGTACCTACGTATTATGTAGAAGGTGCATTAGCAGCAAATGATTCATGTACATTTAGTAACTTGCCACTAGTTTCAATTCTTATTCCCGGTAGTCACGAAACAATTAACTAACTAACTCACTGATAAAGGTTGCTTTAACGGAATACAATCAATGACTGAAATGCTAACCAACGGCGAAACAGAAAATTCCACTTTAGTTAATAGAAGAGTAAACAGGAAGGGGAATTAAGCAGGAGGAATTTAATAAGAATCTTGTAAATTTGATAGAAAGTGTTTCCGCTGTTGGGTAATATAATTAATGCGTTTCACTAACGAAGAAAAGTTGAAGGCATAAATTCTGTAATTCATGATTTACGCTCATACAAACACACACATAAAATCACACACTCATATAAAAAAAAATACATATTCTTTTCTTTTCTGCTTTTGTTTTGGTTTTGGTATTCTGCCTGCATCAGACTTTTTCAGTTCATTTATTTTGCTTAACACTAAAGCTTACATATCGATTAAGAGAAGCAGAGAAGGAAAAAAATATATATATATAAATTCTCTAATGTGTGTATCTATGTGTGTGCGTGTATGTGTGTGTATGTGTGTGTGTGTGTGTTTGTGAGTGTATATAAATATATATATAAGAGACAAGGTTTATGTATGCCGCTATATGTGTGTATATATATATATATATATATATATATATATATATAATACAGACTGGGACAAGAACGCAA
>NC_068985.1:99385236-99385785 GCF_001194135.2 Octopus bimaculoides | reverse complement strand
CATATATGAAGAGATACATACGTACATACATACATACATAGACACACACACACACACACACACACATATATATATACAGACACATATGAAGAAAGAAATACATACGTACATACATACATACACATATACATGTATATGGGTATGTGTGTATGGTGTATATGGAAAGCATATATTTTGAATCTTTCAGAAATAAGTTACTTTACAATTATAAACAGTGGAATGGAATTTAAGAGGGTACGATTCAGTGATGGGACTAGAAAACAATTTGTAGAGCAAAATCAAGGAAAGAACGGCTTGGAAGAAGAATATGATTACACATTTTGAAACGTAGGAATCGGTAGAGAAAAATCAACAGGGATGGATGTGTGGGAAGTAGCTTGCTTACCAACCATATGGTTGCGGGTTCGGTCCCACTGCGCGGCACCTTGCGGCAGTGTTTTCTACTATAGCCTCGGGCCGACCAAAGTATTGTGAATGAATTTGGTAGACGGAAACTAAAAGCCCGTCGTATGTATGTGTATGTATATATGCATCTATATATATATATAT
>NC_068985.1:99383444-99384907 GCF_001194135.2 Octopus bimaculoides | reverse complement strand
TATATATATATATATATATATATATATATATATATATATATATATATGCGTCCGTGTATATGTATGTGTGTCCGTGTTTGTCACCCCATCATCGCTTAACAACCGATGTTAGTGTGTTTAAGTCACCGTAACTTACCGGTCCGGCAAAAGATTCTGATAGGATAAGTACCCGGCTCACAAAGAATAAGTCGTGGGGTAGAATTCTCCAAGACGGTGCTCCAGCATGGCCTCAGTCAAATGACTGAAACAAACTGCAAGAAGGAATAAAAGTAAAGAATCTTTGTCAGCGAATATACTCACATTATTAACATATAAGTAACACATGCTCATATGCATACTTTCTTTGCTTAGATATATAAATGTAACCTTGTATACAAGCATACAATAATGCATACATTTCTACATAGATAGATTAATGTATACATACATACATACATACGTACATACATACATACATACATTCATACATATATACATGCATACATACATGCATACACGTATTACCTCTAGCAAAACTTCCTTCCCTTTCGAAATTTCCTGTTGGTATCTATAAAACATTTTCTTAATTTATGGCGTATACTTATTTGTATGCGTTGGAGAATGTGTTTATCATAAAATGCGAATGTGTCTGTCATTAAGATTCTAAGTCTTCAATGAATGCATATTTTTTTTTACCTTTTCACAGGTATTCGAATAAATATATACCAAGTTTGATAGCTGTATGTATACACAAGTACGCACAGGATTACTTGCAAATACACACGGCGCCAAACATATATATACCAATAAATTCACGAATATATGTGCATCCTTATGTATATACACAAATACACCCATATGTTGTTGGCACTCCGTCGCTTACGACGACGAGGGTTCCAGTTGATCTGATCAACGGAACAGCCTGCTCGTGAAATTAACGTGCAAGTAGATGAGCACTCCACGCACACGTTTACCCTTAACGTAGTTTTCGGGGATATTTAGCGTGACACAGAGTGTGACAAGGCTGGCCCCTTTGAATTACAGGCACAACAGAAACAGGAAGAGTGAGAGAAAGTTGTGGTGAAAGTGTACAGCAGGGTTCACCACCATCCCTGCCGGAGCCTCGTGGAGCTTCAAGGTTATGTGCATCTATTGTTTTCATAATCGGTCATAATGTCTTACGTTTAAGATGATTCCCATGCTTTCCCTGATGAGAAGGTTACAATTTTAATATCAAAGATCCCTATGGATCACACAGGTTGTAATCCTTTGAAACATATGTAGGAATAAAGTATGCAATTATAACATGCGTTTTCTCCAATCCTTAAATTCTTAAATATACTCAAATACCCAAAATTTCAAGGAGTTCCTGCCTTAAAAACAGGAACTAAACCACAGTTATTTTGTGTTCTTTGCTACATTGGTTTCTATTAACCCATTTACTCTATCAGAAGAATTTTTATTCATTAAGATAGAAGAAATAC
>NC_068985.1:99381171-99383323 GCF_001194135.2 Octopus bimaculoides | reverse complement strand
ATATATATATATATATATATACTAAGGATATCGTCCAGCGTGCTAACCATTCTTTTCTACTCTAGGAACAAGGCCCGAAATTTTTGGGGAGGGGGCCAGTTGATTTGATTGACCCCAGTACGCAACTGGAACTTAATTTATCGACCCCGAAGGATGAAGGGGTCGACCTAGGCGGAATTTGAACTCAGAACGTAAAGGGAGACGAAATACCACGAAGCATTTCGCCGAGTGTACTAACGTATCATATTTCTTTACTGCCCACAAGGGGCTAAACACAAAGGGGACAGACCAGGACAGACAAGGACAAACAAAGGGATTAAGTAGATTACATGAACCCCAGTGCGTAACTGCTACTTAATTTATCGACCCCGAACGGATGAAAGGCATAGTCGACCTTGGCGGAATTTGAACTTAGAACGTAATGGCAGATGAAATACCGCTAAGAATTTCGCCCGGCGTCCTAACGTTTCTGCCAGCTCACCGCCTTTGTGCGTCCATGCATAACATAGCACACACAGACATACACACATATACATGAATCTGTTTATATATATATATATATATATGAATACACACTTGTATGTATGTGTGTGTATGTGAGTGTTTGAGTGTGTCTGCATCAATGCGTGTGTGTTCGTGTGTGGCGTGGGTGTGTTCGTGTGTGGCGTGGGTGTTTGTGCAATATAAATTTAAAATGCACTGAATTGTTATTTAGAATTATAAATCTCTATCAAAAATGAAACTATGCGGGAAAATAGCATATAGTTTGGCGGGAGAAATCGTTATTTCTTTTGAAGAAAATCTTGAACCGATTAGACTGTCCAGTTGCGAAAACCTTTGTCTTATTTCATATATAACAATCTAGTTATGCATTACATATTCAACGGACTATAAAGTTTCATAGCAACGTAACTCGGATAATATGCAGTTCACGGCAACTGCAATGTGATTTAAAATAGATATAAAAGAGAAGAAAAAAATTTTTTTACTTCTTTCGTCATAGAATCTCACTGGATCAATAAAGTGGTTATATAGGCGTAAAAGACGAGATCAAAGAGATTTATAATAAATTCTGCTAAGTACATGTCCAGAGTTTCAAGGATAGAGTAGACCGTACTGTGAGACACGTGTATATGAACACAGAAATCTTATATATGAAAATGAATGTCTCCTAAAAAAGAAGGACCGATATGTCATATAAACATCACACAGTAAACATGAGTTTGACATAGATATATAGAAAACTTTCAGGAAAGATAATTCTCCGCTTCAATATACAATATAAAAATCAACAAAGGTAAAAAATATGGATGTGTGTAATCATGATTTCCGAACCGAATAGAGAAGCTATTAATACAACGACTATGATAGGCTAACAAGCGTCGAAAATAAATATGCACGGTTTCAAAATTTCATGCTCCTTGAGATCTATGATTTGATAACATAATTCAAATAGAGGATGGGGAAACAGAGTGTATTTACTATAAGCCATATAAACAGAGAAAAAAATGTAAGATAACAGTAGCGGAAAATTAGTTTTCTGCGGTGTTTGCATGTATTTAGATTTAGTTGGGAAGATGTAAACATACATTTGATCCAACCTGCCAAAAGAATTTCTGGTAGCTGAGGAGAAGGAGAAATTGGAAGTAAATACGGAGAGGACGTACAGAAGAAAACGTTCAAATTCGGAGCGTATAGGTACTTTCCTGATAATGCATGCTGTACGCAGAGCGTGATTTTGTGGGGGTTTTGTCTTTTTAATAATCGTTTCAAATTTTTCCAGTTTGTGGGGGGAGGGAATGAGTCGATTACAGGAACCCCAGTGTTCGAGGGGAATTATTTTATCGACTCCGAAAGAATAAAAGATAAAGTCGACCTCGGCAGAATTTGAACTCAGAACGTAGCGACGGACGAAATCCTGCTAAACATTTCGTCCGGCGCGCTAACGATTCCAACAGCGCGCCGCCTTTTTTGTATTTTTGTTATTAAATAATCCTTTCTACTACAGGCGCAATGCCTGAAATTAATGGGGATGGGGCCAGTCGATTATATCCTAACTGTTACTTAATTTGTCGAGCCCGAAAGGATGAAAGGTAAAGTCGACCTCGGCGGAATTTGAACTCAGAACATAAAGACAGACGATATATTGCTA
>NC_068985.1:99378305-99379043 GCF_001194135.2 Octopus bimaculoides | reverse complement strand
TATATATATATATATAGGTATGTATGTATATATATGTATATACATATATACATTATATATATATATATAGTTAATCAAATTATATGTGTGGATATGAATGTATCTATGTATATATGTCTACACACATACATATGCATACATATCTTTCCCATTATTGGCGAAAGAGACGTCTACACATATTGACAATACGTAAATGATGCTTTTCATTGTCTCTCTAATCTGCAAACCTACACTCGCAAACCACTCTTTATGCGTCAAGTAATGCTATAAGATAACCAGGTGAGTTCATCAGCAAGAAGACGATTTACATCATAGATGTGATTGTGGCTATCCCGTTCATGCGCTGTCGGCCTTGCAAAACATGATAATGATTTGCTCTTGCATAAGGTCTTAGTATTTGGTATCGTATGTTGGGATCGAGATTACATTTGATACATCCAAGTATTGCCTGCATCTTAGGTTATCTTTTCTCCGCCTTAATAGACACACAAATCAGTATATACATTGAATACAAAAACACACATTGGCAAACACATACATATCCACAACACACACGAACGCACCCATACAGAAACAGACCCACAAACTAAACCACATACATATATACCTGAAATGGCCCCGTGTTCAGCATACAAGTTAGATTATCTTTCCTCCGCTTCATATACTGAGAAAACAGATACTGAATACACACACACACATACGAACGTATATATATATATATATATATATATATATATA
>NC_068985.1:99372641-99378020 GCF_001194135.2 Octopus bimaculoides | reverse complement strand
ATACATATAATATATATACATATATATATATATACATACATAAGTATGCACATATACATGAAAGCATATTTAATAGACACATGCATACACATATGTGAATATTTGTGAGTGAATGTGTGATGAAAAAAACATATAGTTACAAGTAGTTACATTAGCAAATTCGAAAACTATGCCATGAGTAGTGTGACTTTCTGATCCCTTGTCCTAATCTATTTCGCTATCTAATAGGGGCCTGCTAAAGTCGGTCACCCACCTTGAAGTTAATGGGATAAATTAATTTGAAAACCGGTTGTTAGTGAATGCTCTGAACATATAAATTATACATTTTTTTGCTTACCACAATTTTGTACATTCATCTACAACAAACCAACTACGGACTCCTTATGTAATAGCTCAAAATACTATCAATGGCATGCAGAACTCCTTCACATCGCACATAATTACAAAGTGCATGTACAAACACGATAATATAGTTCTAGTTTCATTATAACTTGACAAAAGATTAACGTTACGGATGAATAGGTCTTGATTATAGGGTTTGTAATGAGTTCTGACTTCTGATATACAGCAGCAGTATATTAAACCCTTTAACATCAACTATCTTTCTACGTAGATATTACGAGTAAATATCATTTCCAGAAGAATATCTAACCGTTGGTGATGAATTGGCAACCAATATTGTTTCGTGAGAAGGCATGTAATATTTTCAACTCAGATAGCAATATACTTTTAGTTCGAGTGTAGTGACCTTTTTTTTTTTTTTTCATCTATCTCTCGTTTGTCGGAAGAAAGAGCACGTCCTGAATAGAAACTTAACATAAACTACGAATTAACTTTTCAGATATTTGAAAGGAAAAATAGAATAAAAACTGTAATCTACTTGTGTTTTCATGAAACCCCAGTGGGACAATAGCTTCCGTGATATACGTAGAAGAATACCCAAACTATAGGATGTGTGTAATTATTTTCCCTATTATTTTCTTCTTCTTTTTCAAGACACTTTTATAATGTATTTTCCCCACTCTTTCGTTACCCGTTGGAACAAAACTTATTTATCTACTTTAAAACATCATTTCCTGAACGAGATTCAAACTGCTTTTTATACTATTTGCAGTCAATTCACTGACCAACGGACAGTGTAGTATATTCCATGCTGACATGTTTATTGGACAATAAAAATTCTTCAAGCCCTGTATGAAACACATCTAAGACATTATTCCGGTTACAAATTAAGCTAACACAACAACAATAAATAAATATCTCTATTGATTATCGAAGGCAAGCTCATCGAAATTGCAGTGAAAGCAAAAACCCAAGAGGCGATGCAAATATTTCTTCACAGATTCGCTGCTGTCGACTTGTAAGAAATATATCTTACAACCGTAATGGACAAAAGTAAAATTAAGTGCCTTTCACACAGGATGGAATATTTCACTACGGTATATATTTTATAACTTATTTTGGGGACTCGATGATTACAAATCGATAAGCAAACCAATTTGAAAACTAGCCAAGCTTAACTTAGTTCACTTTCGTTTAGACTTATTTCTATATTATATATCTCATTTTATTTTACAATTATTTACTGTGTTTCATTTTTTTTTTCCATACGTCATTTTATTGAAAGTGAAAATTTTCGGTCGATGTTAATTTTTTTATTTTTTGATTAGCTTATTGTTAACACTTTGGGAGTCGAATATTTTTAAGTAATCGTAAAGAATAACTTCAAAAAGAATACACAAGTTATTTTGTCCAACTCCATACGCTGTATATACATAACACGATGAAGTGTCTTGTTTCCACACAACATATTCACGGTCGAAATTAAAGAATCTTCATTTACGTCTGTTCCAGTGCTTGTTCCATTACCATGACATTTGTCCACAATATGTTTGATATGAAATAATTTTAATGCAACAACCCCCAGATGCTTTTACTTTGCATTCCACATACGATCTTGTCTCCGGTAAATTATTCCAGTAATTTCCTAAAATCAGTATTTTGCTTTCAGACTAATGTCAGTTAATAATGTATCAAACTTCTTCAATGGTTATTGATTTCTACTGAAAAGTAAGCAACGGACTTATGTAATGTTTTTTTTTTTTTTTCTTTTCGCGGCTGTTACATGTAGAACGTTGCTTTAACGGTTATAATTTCGTCTATACCATCTTGGTTTTCGAATCCGAAAGATGTAGATACCTATTCTGGAAACCGACTACATGGACGAATGTAGGAGCATGTAGTGTCTTGTCCTTTTTTCAATGATTTCAATCGAATAACGCTTTACTGTTATTTCCAGACCTTTTAGCTTTCACCTAGGGTTCGTTGAAAACTCAGTTCCTCTGGTAACTACAAGTTCAACTTTGTTCGACTGGTTGTGACCTCAAAAAGTCCTCCAGGCCTTTTCATGCTTAAAGCAGCTTGAAAATACGCTTCATACTCATGTGGTAAAATAAGGGTCATGAAAGACTAAATTAATTTCAGCAAAATATTTGTCCTTACGTGTGCAAATTGTTTCTTTTAGGACGAGGCGCCAATTTAACACACTTCTGACTCCATGCTACGTCGTGTGTTCCTGACATATTTCCGACTTCAATCTATGCCACGCTTTGCAGATATAGAGCTAAGAGAAGAAATAAGCAGTCTTAGCCATCAGAGAGTTACCACTGAATGCAGTTACGTACTAAATATTTTGTGAAAATATGGTTGGTTAAATACAAGAAGTAACAGACCATCTTATTGTGGGTGGGAAGTAACTCAATACAGTACAATGGGAAAATAGTTTAATCTAACTGGTTTTAAGGAACACAAAGTTTGAATCAGCTGTTTATCGATCTAAATATATCAACAAGATGTACCAATACATTTTATTGTAGTGGTGGGACTAATATCTGGGTTTTTTTCTTAATTTAATTTTTTTTTTGCCAATTCTTGGTCCCTTATTAAACAATTTTCACGTGGCCAGGGATGCTACTCACGTTGCTGCAAGTAGCAATAGAAATATTTTCACCACACCAGAAAACGGGTGAACTCTAAATCTGTTTATTCACTATTTCCTAAAGTGAAGTGATTTCGTACACACACGTGCGCGCACACACAGAAATACGTAGACTAATACGTGCATACATACATACACATACATATATACATATATATATATGTGTGTGTGTGTGTGTGTGTGTGTGTATGTTGTATATGTTGTTGAATATAATAATTCTTCAGTAATAGAATACGGTTACTTCCTATAGAAGTGTTTCTTATATTAAATAAATAAATAGGCAATTAATTATTGCGGCGTAACGTATATAAGTTTCTATTGAGCATTACGTAGAATTATTTTCTGTAGTCTCTCTTGCTTAAATGAATGAATGTCTAAAGTGAAATTTGGTCTGGCGTTTCTTTTTTTATCGTTTTTTAACAGCTAAATTTTTTTTCAGATGTTCAATTAGAATTTTACCAATGTGAATTACCTTCCTAATGTTGTGTTAACATAAATTTTCGTACATATTATCAACATTGAATATATTATGTATATATATGAGAGGCGACTCCAGGTCACCAGCGTCACTCGGGCTCATCACAGATTTCGCATAAGACACATGCCTGCTCGAAGAATTTCACATTTTCAGCTTTATTTTCTATCCCTAAATGGCATATTGTTTTTTTTGTTTGTTTTTTTTTCTAGCACTGTGTATTTCTAAGCTAAGCGTAAAAATGAAGCAACCCTGCAAAACACAACTAATCTTTACACACAGACGCACAGAATAACAGCAATCAAATAACGACAGCGGAGTACACAACAAACATCAGCGATCTGACTGTCGCTTCTACTCTTAACAAGAGATGTCAGTTAGTCCTTTACAACTACCAGACTCGTTCGTATTAGCTGGAGTTGCTGGATAAGTTTTAGTCCTTTTTAAGGATATTGTAGAATGGAAACTTTTCGTAGATTGAAATTTAAATCCTAATCTATTTACAATTTTTTTTGTTTTAAGAAAACATTCAATTTGGATTACTTCTAATTTTTACAATTATAGATAACAACTCAGGTTGTAGCTTCTAAGCCGGAGTCAGACGTGTGTGAACGATAACGAGAAAATGTCTGCTACGAATGATAGCTTATGACACAGGACACTTGTAAGACGTTATGAGCGCAGCCAGACTTTTAGCAAACTGCAGCAAATTTTGATGGATAACACAACTGAGGCAATAGTGTGTGTGAGAGAAAATGAAAGTGGGAAAGAGACAGCGAGACTAGAGGACTATTTCAGTACCTGGGCACACAATACTTATCAAGAAACTCAGTTAACAGTAATGTTGCTCGCTTGCGAAGATGGTGATATAAAGACCGTGATCGGCGAATATCGTTGCTATTTCATATAACCGTCATTCTATACATTGTCTTATTCGGCTCCAAACTTGGGTATGTTATAGGCAATGCTGTCATATCGTCATAATACAATGCAAAAATATCTACAAAAATATCTACACGAAAAAAAGAGTATTGGATCTATGATTATGCGCCAACAAAGTATTTTATAAGTCTTTTATATTTGCGAGCATTACACATCTTTAAATGACATCTTCCTCATAGTACGTTTGTGCGTAGTTTGTTGTTGCTAGGAATCTGATTCTGTGTTTCTGTTTCTCTTCAGGTGTACGTTATTCGTTTGCTTATGTATATTAGTATCTCTGTATAAATCTATGTATATGAGTGTTCCTTTGTAATAGTACGTATGCATGTTTAATTGTATGGCAGCATTCGACGAATACATTGCCATTTTTATCTAAAGCAATAAAATGTATGAAGAAAACAGATATAAGCAAATATAGAAAGAAAATATAACAAATAAATATTACAAAAGAAACTTAGTGTAATCATTTGAAATGTATCTTCCAGAAGCGGTTTGTATTCTATTACACATATTTCTTCACCTAACATAACATAATCTTCTGCTTCACACAGTCATTACGCCAGTTGGCTATCGTTAATTCTCTGCAGAAATCATATCTGAGTGAAAATTTCAATAGTTCCTTTGCTGTTTCCCACCTCTAGCGTATAATTCCAGTTACCATTTGTGTTATCTCGATATTTATCTAATTCATTCAGTGCACTCATTCATTTATTAAATGTATAGCTAACAGTCAATCATAAAACATCGCAAGCGTGGATGTTCCAGACAAATATAGACTGTCATAAACATAAGCAGACGCATACACACCAACACGCACATGCAACAGACATAAACTACATACATACATATATATATACATATATATATACATATATATGTACATATATATATATATATATGTACACACACACACACACACACACACATATATATATATATATATATATATATATATATATATATA
>NC_068985.1:99371242-99372255 GCF_001194135.2 Octopus bimaculoides | reverse complement strand
TATATATATATATATATATATATATATATTTGCGAGGAATTGTATGTTTGTGCGTGCGTGTACAAACGAGTTTGTACTTTTGGATATGTGCGTGAGTCTGCGCGCTTTTGTGCGTGGAATGTGTATACGTGTCTATGTATGCGAAATCATTATTCAATAAGAGCCATGCGTGCAGGAGTGCTGTCTTCAATTTTTTGTTGAATATCTCACATCTAGTGTTGTAACTTTGAATTAGAAAGGAAAACTATATCTAGAAACGAAGTATAAAAATAAAAATACCAGAAATAACATATAATTCTAAAAATTTTATCGATATGCAAGGTAATTCATAACAGCCGAAATGTCTTTGCATGTCACCAGAAGTTATTTCGATATTCAGAATTAAATAAACTACAAATCTCCCTTTCGTACGAATATATAATCTAAACGCTACCTAAGTAAAATAATGGTTCCTATGTTTTTTCAAAATATTTGTATAGAATTTTGAGCAGAAAGCATTGAAGCTAATTGACTGCTATACATTAAGAATATTATAGGAAGAATTTTAGAAATACCAGTCATAAATAGAACTGTTTATGACAAGCACAGACAGCGATCATCAACACATTTTAAAACAACTAAAATGTGTACTCACAATGAACCAACACAATAGATGACCTATTGTACGACATAAATGTCAAAATAAGAGAAATATAAAAATTAACTCGCATAAAAGGAGAACAATAGTATTAAACTAAATCTCAGACATGAAAAGAAACAAATAATTTAAAAGAGTAGACAATGAGATCATCAAACAAGTAATAAAATATGTTGGCAACGGTTTGGAAATGTCTCGCAAACATTACACTGCGAATGTATTATTGTTATGTCCAGCATTATATATACATATACACATGCGATAATTTTCACAGCATACGCATGCACACACACACAGACACATACACAAATGTGTATACACACACACACACACACTCATATATATATATATATATATATATATATATATATATATA
>NC_068985.1:99370204-99370841 GCF_001194135.2 Octopus bimaculoides | reverse complement strand
ATATATATATATATATATATAAATATTGCTGCTAGGGTGACACCTTATTTCATTCGAGAATCCTTATAAACTATCAAGCATATGAAGGGTTTATTCAATGGTGTATCGTACTTTGCGTTAGCAGTGCATTGTTTTCATTTTTAAGTGTATCTCAACGAGTCTTCATGTACGAAAGGTCAACCTACTCAATGCTGGCGGTAAAGTCTATAGTAAATATGTAGAGACACACCAACATTTCCACGCCTGTTCAGACAACATCAATTTGATGGATAGAATGAGCTAATGTGTGGAACGAACATTTGATCACTATAAACAAATCACTTGTGAAAGTTGTTTGACAAAAGCTGAGCTGCTCATAGATCGTCTTCGATGGCAGTGACAAACACATATGTACATGTGTGTGTGTGTGTGTGAGTCTGTATATATACATATAGGGAGAATTCATTAAAAAAAACAAAAGACGAAGACAGGTGGTGTAGAAAACAAACGGATGTATTAGTATAACGCTCGGGAATTGAAAAAAGTCTTTAAAGTTTCGACCCTACGCTCTTCCACAGAAAGGAACACAGAAAGAAACAAGGAGAAATAAGACCCTTTTTTGAACACACACACAAACACACACACACACACACACACA
>NC_068985.1:99364315-99369289 GCF_001194135.2 Octopus bimaculoides | reverse complement strand
TGTGTGTGTGTGTGTGTGTGTGTGTGTGTGTGTGTGTGTGTGTTACCAAAAAAGAATATTCGGAAAATTACAGGGAATTGTGCAGAAACATCTGGCTTGTTTGTATGTACAAAGTAAAAGCTCTCGTATAGTTATTTTTTATTATTACGTAAATACAAGACATTTATAAGTCATTGACACGAGGACTCGTTTGACAGATCTCAAAAAAGCTATAAAACCTTCCATTAATTAATATGTTTTCCTCATATTAATATACATATAAAATCTGTAAGATTAAGGAAATAACCACGTACTATCACAAGTTGATATTCTTGGTTAAGAAAAATAATCCCATTCATGAGCAGTATTACGATTCTAAATATACAATCCCGTTACTTGGATGTCAATAACTAAAATGTCAGTGTTTCTATTCATTCTGATTTACTAGAGAATTATGTGGGTAAAACTTTTTGCAAGATTTGTTGTAAGCTGAATAAATACTTATAATCATCCTTGTGGAATTAAGTAACATAAATTTAGATGAATGACAGGATGAGGTAATATATGAACAGGGAGTTATTAATCACCAAAAAAGATTTCTTTGAAGGTTTTTAAATAAATCAAATTTACTTAAAATATCATTAATATAGAGCAAGCCATTTTTTCATTAATTGAAACTACAGAGTATTAGATATGTACATAGTACACCGTCAACTGCGATTCCTATTTAAATATCGAAAAACACAATGATGAATTGAGCGTTTGGAAAGTGACAGAAATCATCAGAAAACCATCCTCAGAGTTATACAAATATCTTGGAAATATATTATTTGTTTACGATTCAGGTTTTATCTTTCAGTAGAATAAATATCCAATAGGATATTTTTAATATCTCTCAAACAAGCAGACGACATTGAGTATTAATTAATTAGCTACCCTCATATATATGGTGGTTATTACTGATATATGACAGTAAATAAGTAGGAGTAATGGAGAACCCTCTTATTTGTGCGCTCATCTATTTTTTTGCAGCAGCATGAGTAACAATTGATATATTATCAAGTCTAAGCGGTATTTCGTATGTCTTTACGTTCAGAGTTCAAATTCCGCCGAGGCCGACTTTGCATTTCGGGGTCGATAAACTAAGTACCAGTTACGTTCTGGAGTCGATCTAATCGATTGGTCCCCTCCCCCAAAATTTCAGGCTTTGTACCTTGAGAAGAATATAATATATTATAAAGTCATTTTCAGGTCTGTATTATGTATTATTAACCAAATTAGGCAATAATCCTTCTCAGTTTGGTTAATGTTACTTCGCAGTTATCATTTTTCTTTCAATTTCTAAGAGTTGTATAAATTAATTTGTTATTTAGACAACCTGCATGGTCGTGGAACAACATCCATGAAGTAAATGCAAATCAAATCCATTTCAAGAGGAAACTTGGCACTTCATCGCCGCAACTTTATCGTCGCTGTCTTTACAATAAAAGAAATCAACGTGCTTATTAAGCAGGTTTGAAATCAAGAACAGGGATAGAGTAGAAGTGTATTGTGTTAAAGCGGTACAATGATATAAAGAGATAATGGAAGGAGCGAATGTTGTAAAGAGCAGAATATTTAGAGACCGAAAGTAAAGAGGATATGAGAGTCTTACAATTAAAATCATAGAAATAATCAGAAACATGTGTCTATGTGTGAAGTAGGAAGAACGAGAGAGGGAAAATAGCTAAGTAATATAAATATTGGAAGATAGAAGCAGAGGAAAAGAATAAAAGTGACTGATTGAAACAGAATGCGAAAGAATTAAATACATATACATAAAGAGAAGATGGGAGCAGAGGATTGAATGCTAGTAATAACAAGTGGATGTATTAAAACTCTTTGGAGATAAAGTACAGATATCTGTCATTCAAATGTATTCATGCAGATTAAATTCCTATCTTTGGCCTAGACAAGCGGGCTTCTGGATTTTCTAACGTGGAATTATTAATGACTTACAATCGTTAATATGTCTTCTGATAACAGATGTATGTGAATTATAACGTAGTAAACACCCTTGGAGATTTAAAACTTGCATATTTGAAGAAAGATCTCTTGAGATTTCAGGCATTTGCGATACTAATGTGGGGATTTCTGTTGGAAATGAAAACATTTTAACTATAAAATTATTGATATGAAGAAATTTCGATATGAGAAATTACTTTCCTTTACATCAATTATCTAAACAAATTTTCTTCATAATGTGCTGGCCGGTTTGGTATTTTATAAATTCAGCATTTAACTCAACCAAGGGGTTACGTCATACAAATGAAATGACAGCTTCTTGCCTGAAAATTAATCTCCATTGAGCCTTAAACGAAATTCTTGAAAAGCATGTTCAGCTAATACTTCCGAAGTCTACCTTAGCAAGGATAAACATCTGGTATTAATTGCAATCTAAATCGAATTTTCGTCAATGATTTAACATAGATTTTATGACAGTTCAGCTTTTCGGCCTACTTAGTTTTATATTAGTGACATGGTTTATACTTTGATCTTTTTGGCATTTTAAATACTATCCCAAATTATAACCATTCGCATATAAAGAATGATGTTACGCAACCGTTTCACGAGCAGCTAATCGAATGAAGGAGCAATTCCTTAAATCTGAGTTTTCAGCTATATTTCTCTAGGGGTCACTAAAGTTTCCGCGAGAAATAGAGATAAAGAAGCAAATTGTATGCAAGAACATTTTGAGTTATGTCGCATTTAATTGCAAAGCTATACATTTATTTACGCATGCATTGAAAATTCCCTTAGGGATGCAACTATTGACATCAGGATATAAGAAGGACATGATACAAGAAAATAAAGGCATAATGAACAATTTGTAGAGGAATTTGATATACAGGGTTAACACGAAATTTCTTAAACATTATTTACGGTAATCTGATGGATACAGTTTTGTTACATGCTTAATGTCTTTCTAAATTTAAAATTATGACTGTGAAAGGAAAAGATTTATAAAGATACGTAATTTAATAATAATCTTTTAAGAAGCGCCACAAGAGTGAAAAGGTTGGAAAACTGATTTAGATTAAATACTTTGGATTTAACTAAAAATAATATAATAAATTTGATTACAGGCTATTTTGTACAGCTTGGATTAAATACTTCGAACAACCATCAGTATAAATATGCTTAGTCTCAACACAAAGAAACGCGAAACAGTGGTCATTGAAGCAGGAAATAAACTGAACGATGATGGAATGATTAGCAATAAATTTCATATTTGTTAACCCCCGATGGAGCAATGTTTACCCTTAGTATTCCACTAGGAGTGATTAAAGCAGTTTTGAAGATTCATTCCATTTTTGCATTATCTAATATCTTAGCATTATCTAATACTAAGATAATTTTGGCTGATATAATTACACTACTTATTGATTAAATGCTTTGTGAGAGATATATGTTTTTTTTTTTTAACAAATTTCTATGTCTAAGCTTTTCTACACAAATATATTGCCGATGTAGGAATTTCAAATTTCTAATAATTAAACATATTGGTATTATTGTTATTATTTAACTAATATTTAAGTAAAGTTTTACGTTCAGAGTTCAAATTCTGCCGAGGTCGACTTTGCCTTCCATCCTTCCCTGTGCCTAGAGTGGCAAAGAATATTTCCAGCAATTTTCAATGAGAAAGTGCAATACACAGAAATAACTATTGTACCTTGTTTGGTGATTCCACTCTTTTCCAGTCTGTCCAACTCTTCATTTATGATTTCAGTTGCGGCGAACAGTATTTTATGTTAGATTTAAATACAGGCACAGCGTTTTCACTATCTTAGCAAGCCAGGAATAATGCTTGGCGGTAATCCTTCCGATTTAGGACTCGAATTTAAATTCCGTCAGGTTCAACTGTATCTTTCATTCTTCCGGCGTCAATAACATAAGTACCAGGCAAGTATTGAATCGATAAAACCGACTTATCCCCTACGCCAAATTCCTGGATTTGTGACAAATTATGAAACCAATATTATTCCCTGGAAATTTTTTGCTGCACTGAATATAATAAATATGGTCAATTATATAATTACGAAGAAGTAAAATCTTCCCATTGAACCACCAAAACGTTGGGTGAATTTATAGCAGCACATAGCATAAGTAAAATTAGACAGTATCTCAACTCAAAATTAGTCAACAGGAGTAGAAGTGATAGCCTCAATTGTGAGTTAATCTCTAATGATAATTTACCTGAACATGTTTTTCGTACTTTAGGTGAAATTGACAGTACCTTTAAGATAACACTTAGTAATAATATTGATTATAGTACTGCTAATATTCCTGGCTTAACACCTAATTCTGAGAGAATTAGTGCTAATTCCTTTAACCAACTGTGCTACGCACAATTAAATGAACGCCTTTCTAATTTCAAGCACAAAATTATGTGTCCTTTACAAAATCAGTGTTTAGTGAAGAATATAGTATATAGTATATCTATGTAAGGTAGTTGCAGTGGATCTCATGTATTATTACATAGGCAATTTTACTTCAATTTCGAAATATAGATTGCATGAACATTCTTTATTTGAGATTCGAAGAAAATTTTATTCTACGCATCTTAGTAGATTCATTTGGGATTTGCGGGGCAGGAACATTTTAATATTGCATAAAGTGGTCTATTATCAGTTACGCTCTTTCTTACTATGCTGGTAACATAATTACTTCAAGATTAAAATGATTAAATTCTTAAATAGAAATATACAGATTAATATTTAACAGAAATAGCAGAATGACTCAAAATTCGAGTGTTCTGTACATAGGCACTTAAGATACTAATAACAGGTTGAAGATCCGTGAGTTTATATGGTTGATATATTGGTATATTCATAAAAATCATGAGGTTTGGTAAGATAGATCTCTCTCTTTCTCTCTCTTTCTGTATATATATATATATAGAGAGAGAGAGATAGATAGATAGATATAGATATAAAGTGAGAGACAGGTGTATAT
>NC_068985.1:99362297-99363953 GCF_001194135.2 Octopus bimaculoides | reverse complement strand
ATATATATATATATATATATATATATATATATACATGCGTATATGAGTACAGGAAGTCACCAATGGTGCAAATAACATCCGAGGTATAGATACAAAACGTAGCCAGTAATTACAGAAGAAACACGAGTGAAATACGAAAACAACGAGGAAAACATGGAAAACCGGACAAGTTAACTCAGAAAAAGAAGCCCTTCATCAGTTGTTTGCAGTCTATCCACTCCTCATTTTGAGTATTCAAATGACAATATGAGACTTCAAAGACCGTAGCTCCCATTTATTCTAAAATAATATTTAGGATTTATGGATGATCAAAGTTGGGACCTTGTATGTCTTCACTCTTAATATTTTTGTTCCCATCTTTAACCTTCCATAAATCCTCAATTTTATTTTAGAATTCATGGGAGCTACCGTCTTTGAAGACTCATATTGTCGTTTGAATACTCGAAAGGAAGAGTAGATAGACAGCCGACAACTGATGAAAAGTCCTTTTTTCTGTGTTAACTTGTCCTGTTTTTCATTTATTTTCTGCTTAGCAGTATTTCGTCTATCTTTACGTTCTGAGTTCAAATTTCGCCTAGGTCGACTTTGCCCTTCATCCTTTCGGGGTCGATAAGTTAAGTATCACTTGCATACTGGAGTTGAGCTAATCGACTGACCCCATCCCTAAAAATTTCGGGCATTCTGCCTATAGTAGAAAAAGAATTAACCAGTTCGTCTTCACCTTTTCTGTGCCGATGAATCACGTTCCATTCCTATACTAGGAAAAAGAACGCATCCCGTGATATACACTGGTCCTGGTATATATATATCTTTTTTTTCCTAGTACAGGAATGGAACTTCATTTATCGGCACAGACAAGGTGAAGACGAATTGGTTATTTTTTGTTCTCCTCTAGGCACATAGAGGGGACAGACAAGGACTGACAAACGGATTAAGTCGATTACATCAACCCCAGTGCATAACTGGTTCTTTATTTATCGACCCCAAAAGGATGAAAGGTAAAGTTGACCTCGGCGTAATTTGAACTCAGAACTTAACGGCAGACTAAATACCGCTAAGCATTTCGCCCGGCATGCTAACGTTTCTGCCAGCTCGCCGCCTTCGAACAGGTTAATTTGTAATCAACATACACAGAGGTGGGATTAGATACACACACACACATATATGTATGTATGTATGTATGTATGTATGTATGTATGTATGTAAGTACACTTGAGAAGTTCTGAATATGCCTGCAAGCACACTCTCACACACACACACATACACACACATATACATATATATTTATATATAGTTTTATGTATTTCGAGTTTCACGCTCCTAAACATTTCTCGTTATATATATACGGTATGTGTGTATGTGTGTGCCTGTGTATGCTGACGAGACTTAACAAAGCCAAAAATGTGACTATTCTCGGATATTCTGTTAATAATAGGGGATCTTATGAAATAACATGGACGCTCTTCCTTTTACGCTTCCATCGACCGATTGAAAAAACACTTTCCATTTTAAACACTTGAAAAAAAAATTAGAAATGATACTCTTCCCTGAATTACATAGATTCTCCCTTCCTCTCTCTTTGTCTCACTATGTCTCATTGCCATGGTAGCAGCGTCCAGCAAGCAACAACCATGTTTGTTTGCGTGTGCGCGTGTA
>NC_068985.1:99360438-99361982 GCF_001194135.2 Octopus bimaculoides | reverse complement strand
GAAGGTGGATTGGAAGGAGGATGATATATAAACGCATTGTTAAATACATTCGTCTGAAGCGCGAAGAAGTTCTGTTGTGTGTATTTTGTTTAATTCAGTTAATAGATAGTTACTTTACTTTCATAAACCTATTTCTTAGCAAACATTTCACTTTGGATTTGAAATACTTGAATGGTTTTCGAAACTGCATCAACTTTAACAAACCGTTATTTATCACACTGAAATAATAATGGTATGGATTCCTTTTGAAATCTTGCGAGAAATTTATAATCTAGTTATTGACAGCCAGTTCTAAAGAGGAAAGCAAAAACAAAACAAAAAAGAATCTTCAGATTATAGATGTATTGACACTATAATAGTGAGAAGGATGTAAATATATAATACTATGTAGATTTAACCAAGTATAATGTTCGATAGATTTAAGTACTTTTTTTTTCTTCCCCATCACCGAGGCAGTGTACAAATATGTATGCAAAGTTGGATATTTCTCTTCGTGTACGTGAGTGTGTTTTAAGCTTCCCTGTGTTTGTTTGTGTACACAAATATGTGTATGCGTGATTGTGTGTGTGTGTGTGTGTCTTTGTGAATGGGATGAGATAGGAAGAAAGAGTTAGAGTATGAAAAAAAACACATTGAGAAATCGATATGTGGATTTGTCTGTAAATCTATGCATTGTTGTATGTATGTACACTTACATTCATGTCTGTGAATGTATCTGTATGGATTATGTATGTGTTTGAGTGTATGCTTTTGTATGTAATTACGTGGTTATGTGTATGTATGTATGAATATATACACACACACGTATATGTTTGCATGTAGATATATATACATATATATATGTGTGTATGTATGTATGTATGTATGTATGAATGAATGACTGAATGTTCTTATATATGCCATTATTCTGTTTCATTTCAAGATTTCTTGCCAATAGAGAAAGAGTCGCTTTCTAACCTAGATCCAAGGTACCTTCGTTGGAATTTCAATATCAACAACGGTGTATTTTTGTATGTGTGTATATGTGCAGATCTGTAAGTTCTTTTTTTTTTTTTGTTTGTCTTCTTTTGCATACACTTACATATCTAGACAAGCTCCTATAAACTTAAATGGTAAGCGAATGATAGGTCTTACAGATTTTTACAGTTCCAATGATGGATTGGATCTGTAGTCTTCGAATCAGCTTTGTAGTTTTGAGAAGACTTCCGTCTCTATGTACGTATGTATGTATCTATGTATGTATGTATCTATGTATGTATGTGTGTATGTATGTATGTATGTATGTATGTATGTATGTAGGTGTAGAGATTAGAATGCTTAGCGAGAAGTGCTCCATGACGTTTACTGTACCAAACCTTACCACTAAAGTGAGGGACGAAGATACTTGATGAAGTAAACCTATAACTTTACTATTTAAGCTAAACTGCTTTACTGACAAATTCTTCTGCAATTTAGAATTTATAAACTCATCTAAAAACGCTCGATGGACTAGGAATTACGTCATATGTAAACAAACGTAAGTTTATTTTTGAAGCGTTGAAATG
>NC_068985.1:99357206-99359960 GCF_001194135.2 Octopus bimaculoides | reverse complement strand
GTGTGTGTGTGTGTATATATGTATATATATATATATAGAGAGAGAGAGAGAGAGAGACAGACAGACAGACAGACACAGAGAGAGAGGTGTGGGGGTGCATATACTGTGGAACAGTGGACCCTGAAGCAGAGAAATCTATAAATAATTGCGTATAAATATTGACTTAAAGAGTAGCCGGGAGAAAACTCGTTATCTCCTTGGTACTCGAACCCACATCACCTGGCAATATCTCTGAATCCGTTTTGGAAAATTTATTCTTGCCAACGAGAATAGCGTGCTGCATAACTATCATCGTACTACGGTTTCACGTTAAAACCAAGTACAGAAATTGATAAATATCATCAAAATTGCTGTGTTGTTCACACAATACACTGGACAATTCCCGGTACCAATTCTTTGTTTTGCATTTCTCGAAAAATTATTTATTAAATATCATGTTATCTGAATGTCAATATTAGATCCGTATTCCTGATATTACTTGTGATGTCTAGCTGACAGCGAATATTTCTCTGAAATATAATTTGCGCTGCTCTGTAATTATTGTTGCATTGTCTGATCTTTCTTCAGACAGACCGTGTAATATCTGATGAGTCTCTTCAAACGTATATCTGGTAGACGTACTTTCAAATGTATTGTAGTAATTTTGTAATGTCGTTCGAAAGAGCTCATATGCTCGTCTATACAGCAAGGTAATAGTTATAGCAGTGAACTTTTGATTCGCTCATGGGGTAGCTTTAGTTCTGTTACCTGAATTGTATATAAAAGTCACTTTAACAGAAATATGGCAACAGAGTGCCAAGTATTCCAGCGTATGTATATATTCAAAAACCTAAAAACAACAAGCACTTATTCAATAATGTTCACGTCCCATCAGACTCTATTAAAGAACCTAAAACTTCTTCATTACAACCAATTTCATGAATCCGTATTGCAGATATGCAAGGAGTCTAATTAACAATTCATGTTTGCTCGTACAATTAAAACATCAAACGACAGGGGAATGTGCCATTTTTTTCACTTTTCACAAATGACGAAAATGACTATTTTCCACAAATGGTAAACCCCTCCATTTCTTTGTCAAGAGCTTTTTCGTGACAATTATTCTGAGATAGGCATTAACGTCACACTAACCCATTTTTCGCTATCTTTGAAGTCATGTTTTTAACCACCTCGAAATTTAGAAATCAGCATATTTTCGTCAAATCAAACGTTCGTGATTATATCAATAGTTTTGTGATGTTGTTTTTAAATGTTTCCTTTGTAATTATCTGCGAATTTGCAGTTGTCAATATAGCCATTAAAATCTAAACACGTTATTTAAAATGTTTAACGTGAGAACCTTCGAATAAATACTCGTACATTATGTTGATCAACGGAATTTTCTCCAATTTCTTAAATCATAGCGTCCAGAGAGATAATCCGATTGTTGGATAAAGCTAAATTTACAATAATTCATAGAAGAAAATGATACAAACGTATTAGAAATATACGAGTTTATTCACAGGCAGCGTCTGAAATATTCCAATAGTCAGACACAGTGTTTATTTGCATCTAGTTATGTCCAGGCGATTTACCATCAAAAATATTTCCTCTGGATTCCTGGCACACTGTAATGCCATAGTATTCTATAAAATTAACATTCATCTTATTTCGTTTTTCTTTTTTTTTTTTCTCTTCCATATTCTCTTTCAATAAGGTAGTGAAGTAGACAAAATGTCAGGTTACCAGAGTAAATTATTTGGATAAAATCTTTGATGGGTCTTTTTTTTCCGTTCTACTATGTTTCCATATCCGTTAGTATGGATTCAACTTCCTGTGAAGACATACCTGTGAAGACAACACAATAAACCTCTCGCATGTTTTGTAAATCGATGCAATCAGCCTGCATTTCCTTTATAAAATGTTGACCTTGTTATCATGAGTGAAGTAACCGCTTGCTAGAGTAGCCTGGGAAATTGGCTGAATTTATAAAGTCACGTGCTTCGAAGTCGACAGCTTCAATGCATCTGTCCTCAAAAGCTTAATGTCTATGTTAGAAAGGCGATTCTATTTCCGGTTCAAGGCGTTTAAATTCGTTCTTTTTACATGAGGTAGATCGGCAGCAATGATCTTTCTCAGTCACCAATATCGTAAGGAGAAAGGAAGGAAATTGTCTACAAACCGGAAACATGCTCAAAGTATATGCAACAGAATGACGTTAAAGGCCAGGAGGTGGTGTCACATCGAACAACGGATTAAATTTACGTCAAGCTAAAAAATTTATAGATTGTGTGTATGATAGACGCACGGATAAAATGGCCGTTAAAACTGCATCATATTACCGACTTGCGATAAATATTTCTCACATTCTACTTTAGGGTGAGCAAAATAAATTCTAGAGATTGACTTTTTTTCTTCGTTTTGTTCCAAGTACAACATGAGATATCTACTGTTTCTAGTGGTGCATGGCGTACATTATTTTCGACTATGTGGCTGCGTCAGAGCGCACACTTCTGGTCATAATTATTAGTTTGAGTACTGCTTCATAAATTAGAATAACCTAACATTATATACACATATGTATGCATCTATGTCAGCTCAAGCGTGTTTATATGTGGGTGTGCGTGAATGTGTAAGTGTGTATGATGTGTGTATGTAAATATACGCTCACGTATATATATATATATATATATATATATATATATATGTGTGTGTGTGTGTGTGTGTGTGTGTATATATATATATATATATATATATATATATATATATATATAT
>NC_068985.1:99352297-99356621 GCF_001194135.2 Octopus bimaculoides | reverse complement strand
ATTTCACTCACCTTCCACAATCACCTCTGTCTTCCTCTCGTTCCCTCTTATCTGTTTATCGATCTCTCTCCCTTCCACTGCATTATTATATATGTGTGTGTGTGTGTCTGTGTATTTTTGTATGGTCGTATGTATGTATGCTTATATATTATGCATGCACATATATATATAATATAATATATATATATATATATATATATATATAGAGAGAGAGAGAGAGAGAGAGAGAGAGAGAGATATGCAATACATACATATATGTATTACATATTTACAGACATATGTACATACGATATATATATATATCGTATGTATATATATATATATCGTATATATATATATATATCGTATATATACACAAACATACATATATATGTATGTATGTATATGTATATACATATGTGTGTTGCCCTGTATATAGTTGATTTTTTTTTTCATATTATTTTCATTTAGGTTTTCCTAAATACGTTGCATTAGCTAGTAATCTTCAGGGATTTGTTCTGGCAACAAACTATTTGAGGTTAAAACTCTAGTAGTACGAATCATATAATTTATAATGAAGTCTGAGGCCCCTGAAACACTCTGCTATCTGCAGATTTTTAGATTACGTAAACCAAAAGAAATTATATTTATTATGTAAACCTAGTGCATGTTGATGTGGCTTTAATCAGAAGTTAAACTAAGAACATCCAGTACACGACACTTAATTGCAATATTTATTTCTTTATTGCCCACAGGGGGGCAAATATAGCGGGGACAAACAAGGACAGACAAAGTACTACGCTTACAAAGAATAAGTCTTGGGGTCAATTTGCTCGACTATAGGTGGTGCTCCAGCATGGCCGCAGTCAAATGTCTGAAACAAGTAATAGAGTAAAGAGTAAGAGTATATAGCTCTTTTAATCTAGTATATATATATATATATATATATATATATATATATATATATAGAGAGAGAGAGAGAGAGAGAGAGAGAGAGAGAGAGAGAGAGAGAGAGAGACATACATGCATATATATATATATATACACATACATATATACATGGGTGTATGAATAATGTGCCTGATTGGCCATGTAAGTATATGCACGTGTGTGTGTTTGTATACTAATTCTATAGATTAAAATAGCATTTGCTGATTGAACTAGATCTGATATTTGACAAAGTGAACATGTACATTTCAGTCTTACGTCAGCCCGTTTAATAGAAATTGATTAAAATGATAAATACATCCTGCGACTAATGCAAATAGCATGTTGTGTAAATTTGAATACCGGGTGCAATTATTAATCTGGGGTATGTAGCAAGAAATAATTTATCAGTCAGACGATTAGGCATAGATCCGATATCGATTTATATTACAAAGGCATCGTAGACAGAGGAAAGATACGCAGTTTCAATTTTAATCCAAATATGTCTGATTTCACTTTCGTTGCTAATTAATGCGAAGTCCGATTTTCATTCCTCAGTCATCAAATTCTCGAATACATATAAAGAAGTTTAGTGGCTTTTTGTTAGTTATTGTGTATTTATTTTAGCCATTCAAAAACGCATTTAAAAGCAGTTAACTTCACTTAACTATTAATTCTTTAATGTCAAAACTCTGGTTGAACTCTCTTACCACCTTGACTCTGCAAGCCGAGGTGTGTCAGGGATCAGGTCGCAGACAGCATGACGAAAATCTTGACGCCAAGTAATGTGAAAATTAGCATTTTATTTGACTTTGTATAGCTATAACGAGGTTTTCGTGCTGTAATTGCTTTCTCTTCAACAGGAGGCCCTAGATCAAATCACTAGCCAAACAAATACAACTCCCAAATTTTGTATTCAACTCTACATTACCCAGAGTGAAAACTTTTTTAAAGACAATGAAATGTAAATGAGTGACATCTAGTTGATATTTTCGGTAGCTGTGCGAGCATTCAGAGACCACGCCGGTTAGCCCCTCAGTTGAGATGCCACATGCTGTGACATCTACTCCTGCGTCAACTTGGTGACGCAGGTTCCGCTGCTTGCCAGGCTGACAAAAGAACAAACGGTTAAGGTATAGGTCACTTTCCAATATGTTTATGGTCGACTTTGTGACAGTTGGGACCTCCGGTGTTATTCATCCCCGGACAATAAATCTAGTCTCCGTTATCGGAGCGAAGATGGCTATCCGCAAGTGCGAGAACCGGGAGTCAGAGTGGATGTTCCAGCGCATCTTCTTCGCCATTCGTCGGGGCAAAGCCATTTCCATTATGACAGTTGGCGCCATGAGAATGTTTCAATACTGTGAGAGGCAACATTCTCTGTACTCCATCATGCACACTCTACGCTTCAGTGTGTCTTACAGATACACATCCTCCATATAGAAGCAGACACATATTCACGTCAATTCTTTCTCTCACATTTTTCGAGTACTCACACAAAGACGCGCGCGCGCAAACATTTCATTATAATATACTTGTGGCTGAAAGGAAGGCTGTAATTCCCACATACAGCTGCCAGGTTTACTTCACTCACATTCTACTATTTATTGTGTTTGTAGCACTACATGATCCATTTTGCTTCAATTTTTTGAAGACAATAAAATGTGGATTGAAGACGATGTTGCGCTCTTTTTACAGTATACTGAAAGATAGCGCGTAACCGTCATCGTCGTTTGAGAAATATATTATAATTAGAAGAGCCATTGTCCGATTTATCGGAGTTAACAACGAATTATCACTTAATAACAGCCGCAAAATGAAAGTTTTAACGACACAGTCTTATGTGGTGTAATCTATGTGTTTGACTTAACAGCTAATCATAGCTAAAATTTCAGGAGAGAAAGAATGGGAATGAAAACAATGAGTGACCCTCCAATTCGAAACTGTTTTCACTGAAAAACACACTAAATCAAATATAATGACCTTAGATAATATTAATAACGGGCACCCCTACTAGATGTGGTGTTATTACGGATTTGGTATTGACAAAATAATGACAATCTATATAATGAGTATCCCAGCAAATAAACGGTGATAACACTCATGAGGTAATGGCAAAGTAATGAGACCTTCGATGAACTCTGTAATGGGTAATTCATCAAAGATTTGACTGAAAACACAAATTTGGTAATGACAAAGTAATGATGAATTAGATAATGTTAGTAATGGGTATACCACACAAAAAAAATAGTAATAAGATAGATGCCGTAATGAGAATGTAATAACACATTAGGTGATTTCAATAATGGCTTTCAATACATATACCAAGAAATGACAGACGGAGTAATGACAAACGAATAATGCATAAGATAATGATTGTAATGGATATCCCAATAAAGATGTGGAGTCGCTAGAATTATTTAATGAGTGTTCTCTGTTGTATCAAGGTTGAAGTACAAGAAAATATAAGAAAAAAAAAACTAAGCTAGGAGCTTCTTTCATCGTGTTTCAATGTGGTTGACCACTTTGAGTAAAGAGAATAAAATTTATGTTTTAAAAGGTTAGTGAAAATACGGTATAAAGCGAAAATGATTTCAATCCCATTCCAACTTAACAAACACAATATTTCAGATATGTATTTGTTTCTGTCATTGTACTGTGCTAATGATGGGGCATTAGCCTTGAAGGGTTTAGTCGAATAAATCAATTCCAAGACATTCTTAAGCCTTTCTATATTCCATTGGCCTCTTTTGCCACACAACTAATTTACAGGGACGTAAACAAAACAACACTGATTCTCAGGTGGTGGCCGTGGACATGCAAATGTAAGAATACACATATACACGCACACTGTAAGTGAATATATACATTATAGCCCAAGCTTCTTCAGCACGTTTTACCATAACAGAGAGCCCTGACCTGTCGTATCAAACTCTGCGCTACAACTGATTCGTTTTGCGCCGGAATCATCGCAGCCACCAGTATGAAAATAATTTCAATACGTAGGAAATCATTCACGAGAAAAATAATTCATGAAGACACCACTGACACTGTTAATATCTAGTATAACAATCTAAAAATGATAATACCAGAATAATATAGGCGACTGTACATCCCAATGTGTGTGTGTGTGTATATATATATATTTTGAGTTTCCATCCACCAACATATGCAGGTATGCGTGCATAGATATATATATATACGCTTGACAACCGATGTTGGTGTGTCTACATCCCCCTAACGTAGCAGTTCGGCAAAAGCCACAGATACAATAAGTACTTGGCTTACAAATAATAAGTCTTCGGGCCATTTTCTGCTACTGAAGGCGGTGCTCCAGCATGCCAATTGTAAACTAACTAAAAACAAAAAGAATATATATAATACACATTCAAATATATACACATATACAATATATATA
>NC_068985.1:99347889-99349319 GCF_001194135.2 Octopus bimaculoides | reverse complement strand
ATATATGTACATGTGTGTGTGTATACACATATATATATATGAATGCATATATGCGTAAATGCATACCAACACTCATACATACATTCATTCATTCATACATACATTCATTCATTCATACATACATACATACATACGTACATACATATATACATACATACATACATACATATATACATATATACATACATACATGCATACATACATACATACATACATACATACATACATAATACAGTCTGTATGAAGAGTAAACGAAAGTAGCGTGAGAAAGAGATAAGACATAGCTGTTGACTTCAATATTTTATCGTGTATGTGTTGAATATTCTTGTCGCTGACTGCCACTAATCTTTTCGAATTGTGGTAATTATATTTGATTAGCACCTCATAAACGTTTCATTTCAAAAGTTAATATTTATTGTTGCTTTCTCATAAGATATTACTGAATCTGTATATCGTACCGTTTTGAAATTTTAATAACACGTTTCAAGTAAAGAAATCTAGGCGGAAAACAGCTACCAATTTTCATGTGTTAAAAGTTCTAGAACGTTATTGCCCATGTCACATATGTCTGAATCTCTAAGTGTAAGATAACATTTCAAAGAATACACTTCACCAAGTTTTACCATTTTGCACAAGCGATAACGTTCAACAATTCTGTTGTTCAATGTTTTAATTGTCTATTTTCGATGGAGTAATCTATCTAACTGCAATTTTGTAGACAACAGCGCTAAATTATAATGGCATTTGAGTCATTTATGGCACTTTAAAATAGAGTCAAGTTACTTGAAGTGATATAGTAATTTTACTGTATGTTACTTATCGTTATTACGTTTGCGAAGCAAAGTAGAGAATGGCACGAAATAAGGTTTTCTAAGAATAAACCAAATTTAGTTGTTATGAATGTTAGAGTATATTTGGGTAATTTCATTTTGTGTTAAATTGTAACGTATTTATTTCCTTTCTAGAAGTTTTCCCAAATCACACAGAGATCAAACTCGGGAGTGAGTTTCTACGTGGTCGTTCCAACTGATAAAAGTAACAGCGAAACCTCTGTCAAATGTTTTACTTTTGTGTCTTAATACAGAACACAAAGGGATTTGACGTGTGATCGAAGTAATATTCTCAATATAATGAGAATAAATAGTTGAGGTGGTCATGAGTTGATTGATTTTGATTACAGTATTACTTGGTCAGAATTGTCTGGAAATAAGCATCATTAGACTGCGGTCATGCAGGGACAGCGACTTCATGGGTTCATGTGATCAAGCCGACACCAGTCTTACATGTATTCTTATAGTACTCATACGACACTTTTTGTTTTTTATCAAACCGCTGATTTTCGAGGATTTGGTCATACAAGAACAAATAGAAAGACATGCAAATATAGACAAAAACACACACAGACAAACACGCTCGCACAAACGCACACA
>NC_068985.1:99345255-99347656 GCF_001194135.2 Octopus bimaculoides | reverse complement strand
ATATATATGTATAATAATAATATCAGGGACAAAATCCAAAATTACAGGTAAAAACTCAATTAAAATCAATTTATAAAAAATTAAAATTAAATTGAGCTTTATAGATAAAATATATATAATATATAGTTTTAGGGAAAATAACCAAGAACTCATCGATGAAAATCCACTATCACATATAGAAAAAAATTAATAATTAAAAGCACAATAAATGAGTATAATATAAAGTAAAGTAAATATCATAAGATAAATATAGTAAATTTTCCCTAAAACTATATATATATCTTGAATAATTCGGCCAACTAAGCCATTGTCGGACCATGGTTTAACAGTTCGAACTTTCGAAGTCACTGTCAATAGTAAAATATCTGTACTCAAAAATATAATGAAGTAACTATCATAGACGGAACTGGAATCCATACGTGAAGGAAACGAACTCCTTGATGAAGTAGTACCTAGATATGTTACAAGTATAAATTTAAAATGTTAATATCAACATTATATGAGAGATATTTACGATTCGTAGACACGAATGAAACTTCTAAGACTCGAAGGAAAAACCACGTCACGCAAGTACATATTTGAAAACTGACGTTAAGTGCGATATTATGAACCTCAGAAGACAAACCAAATTATATATGTTTAGGCAGACCAAATTATATTGTAAGGATAATGTATTCCAAGTACCCTATGAGAGTTAGAAAATTTTGCATAATGTCCTAACCGAATAGTCGATCAGGCGACAGTTTCTATACGAGGTACTGATATATACTGATAGTTTGGTCAAACTACAGCGTTTGACCTGAGCAAAAAAAAAAGAAAAGAAAAATAGTGTAATAGGTTTAAAACAATTTGTTCATATATATATGTAAATGACGCGCACAAACATACATATGTGTATGTATATATATGTACATATATATATATATATATATATATATATAGGTATGTATGTATAGACTGAAAACGTACATGCTGCTACAAAATGTAACGCAGTGAACACTGGTTAGCATTTAGCTTTATATAGCATACTCCTTCTTTTGGGAATGCGAGAAATTAATTAATATTCTTTAATATCCAATCCTAGCAATTACATCATACAGATCAAGGAGTCAATATGTCAATAAAGATCATTCAAGTTGAAATTTAAATTATTTGACATATCACACTGACCCTGTCTAATCATATGCAAATTTAGGCAATACATTAGTTGTGCATGTATCCCATCAAATTATTTGTGTATAACATTATCTATTATTATCATCATAATTTTTATTATTATTTTTATTATTATTTTTCTTCTTCTTCTTCTTCTTCTTCTTCTTATTATTATTATTATTATTATTATTATTATTATTATTATTATTATTATTATTATTATTATTATTATTATTATTATCACCATTATCTTGATAAACATCACCATCATCGTTATCATTCTCATCATCATCATCATCATCATCATCATCATCATCACCATCATCGTCCTCATTCTCATCATCATCAGCATCATCAGCATCATCATCATCACCATCAGCAGCAGCAGCCGCAACAGCAGCAACGTCATCATTATAGTCAGGATTATCGTTGTCAATACTACTGGGAGATCATATTGAATTTGAAATCAAATATCAACTTCAAACACGTATAGATACATTAAATCAACACATTATTTAATTAAATGTTAACTCCGATTGGTTAGATAATTTAGATTTTTACAACTGTGCCTCATGTAAGACGTGTTATCTGCCATAATTTACAATAGCAAGGAAATCAGAATTGTGTGAAAAATTTGTGAATGTGTTCGTGCAATTTGTTGCAATCAATCATCATCACCACTATTATTATTATTATTATTATTATTATTATTATTATTATTGTTGTTGTTGTTGTTGTTGTTGTTGTTGTTGTTGGTGGTGTTGTTGTTCTTATTATTATTATGGCTACCCGAGACATTTTTGAAATATGATATACAAACTAGTATTTTAAATTAATATTGCTTTCGTTCTTCACAATGCATATTTCTTTCACATGCCTCTGTGTGTGTGTGTGTGTGTGTGTGTGTGTCTGTGTGTGTGTGCATACATATATGTATATGTATATATATATATATGTGTGTGGGGGGGTATTTATATGTGTTTGTGTATCATTTTATTCTGTTACTAGTTTCAGTCATTTGACTGCGGCCTTTCTGGAGCACCGACTTTAGTCGAACAAATCGACCGCCAGTACTTCCTCTTTTTAAGCCTAGTACTTATTCTATCGTCACCTTTGCCGAACCGGTAAGTTATGTGCAGGTAAACATGCCAGCATCGGCTGTCAAGCGACGGCGGTGGGAGACACGCACACACACACATGCGAACACATACACGGTCTTTTTTCGATTCTTTCAAGCAAATCCACC
>NC_068985.1:99343557-99345245 GCF_001194135.2 Octopus bimaculoides | reverse complement strand
ACATACACGGTCTTTTTTCGATTCTTTCAAGCAAATCCACCCACAAGGCTTTGGTCGGCCCGAGACTATACTAAGAGACACTTGCCCGAGTTACCACGCAGTGAGACTAAACCCGGGACCATGTGATTGATAAGCAAGCTATTTACCACACAGCCACTCATGCGCCTATATATATATATATATAGTAGAATGTTCTCTCTGTGGCTTGTGTGTTTTCTCTTCTACGTTTTGTTTGCAATGTCCTGTACCCAGATATGCACGTATACATACAGGTGGATGTCGGTATGCACATACCTGTACGTATATATGCATATACTCATTTCCTATATATATATATATATATATATATATATATATATATATATATATATATGAATTCAGATGAATATGGTACTTAAGTTGAGGCACCGGAACTTAGTACGATATTATCCATACAATTTCAAAGTAAGGTCACTAAAATCAAAATAAGCAACAACGATATCCAGAGGTAATGCGGTACGATCGTTTCATGCAACTCCATTTAATTAAACAATGCAATCATTACATCAATTTCAAATGCAGAGCAATCCTCAGCTGCACAAAGACGTAGAATTTAATTTAATTAAATTCGATTTTAAAATATATATATATACATATATATATTAATAAAAATGATAATATGACGACAAAAGAATGAATGAGATCTCGATATTATGTAAAATAGAGGAATTTATCTATAAATATTATAATATGGGACAATTAGTTGGTTGTCATAGCTGGTCCGTTTTGATTTCGCAGATCATATTAGGAAAGACTCTTCATAATATGATACTTATGCCCTCTATAATGCAATTATGTTAGAATTACATAACTAGGGTTTTTTTTTTACTGCAGCGTTCGTAAGAATTACAGCATCACCCGAAGGAAGTGAATATTGACTAAAGACAAAATGCGGTTTCGTATTTATTCTATCTGAGTATCAAGATAAAGATATCACCACTACCCGCTTTATACTTTACCGTTTCAAACCACGATAATAAATGTAAATCCAGAGCAATGAATTGTAGCTTTTCATCAATAAAGTAATATATTTGTCATTGTAATAGCTGTTGTTTTGCCTTCAGTGAATTTTAATCGCTTAGAAACTTGTTGAAAGTTATTTCGAATCTGACTAACTTGTACAGTATTGTTTCTTTGTAACCAGGAATGCTATACGTTGGATTACATTAAGCATTGTACTTTTAGTAATTGAAGGGTGTTTGACAGTCGCATCTAGAAAATCCACTAACCATGATATTTATTCCTCATTTCATATCCTACACATACATATACAAGCACATATATAAAAGTTTATAGATATGTATGTATGTATGTATGTATGTATGTGTTTATGAGTGTGTGTGTTTGTGTGTATGTTGTGAGTTTTCATGAAAAATAATAGATACTTTGCATTGTCTTTCTCTTGAGGGTATGAATTTCAAAATCCTATCCCCCTAGCATATGATCACAATTTGAAGTATGCAAGTAGAAAATAGCTATTGAGAATAACACACGGTGAACGACACAGACGTACATAGTATAATCATGCATACATACAAACATATATATATATATATATATATATATATATATACATACATACAAACGTATATGTACCTTGATATATAAATGTAACAACATAACTGAGAGTGTATATATGTATATATATA
>NC_068985.1:99342450-99343373 GCF_001194135.2 Octopus bimaculoides | reverse complement strand
ATATATATATATATATATATATATATATATATGGAGATATACGCGAACACACAAACACGCGCGCACACATACACGTACACACATACACACAAACACACGCAGACGTGGGCAAACAATGTCGATATGTGCGTTATTCGCTTGTATTATCGACTAGAAATTCTACTCGAAAACAACTTGAAATCAGTCGAAATAATATGAAATTTTTCAGTACCATTGAAGAATTTTGCGAATTGTCACGTAATTGCTGCCCGACTGAATATCGCAAATATTTTATTTACATCGAATAATCATAGCGTAAAATAAAGTGCCAGTGTGCCATAAGGGTAAAAGTTCGTATTATTTGTATGAAAAATAAATACAAGAATACTTTTCTACTATTCAACCTGAAGCTTATTTTTATGTGTTTTTTTTTTCGTCTTTGTTTTTCTTTATCCTCTTATTCTATTACAGTTATTTTACTCTCTAATGACTGGTTATTTAAGTGTTTGTGGAGTGTTTTATAAAATATTTTGTTCTTCTTTTGTATTGTTCATATTTTGTTTGCGAAATGCTTACTTATTCATTTATATATTTAGTTGTTTGTTATCCTTCTCTTAATATACTGAGGGAAAAAAATCTACGACAGAAAACATTAAAACAAGGCAAGCGTTGATTGTATATAGCCCCCCCAAAAAATGAAAAGCCGTTTTATATTATTTCTTTAAACAGAACATTATTGCCGTTGTTGTTGTCACCTTCTTCCTCCTCCTCCTCCTCGTTATGGTTATCATTATTATTATTATTATTATTATTATTAAATATATATATATTAAATATATATATATATATATATATGTATATATGTGTATGTGTTTGTGTGTAAAATGAAACGATGTATAAATGGGTTACGTTGTGTTTATTTAATAATAATTATTATTATTATT
>NC_068985.1:99340849-99342027 GCF_001194135.2 Octopus bimaculoides | reverse complement strand
TATATATATATATATATATATATATATATATATATATATATATTTTAAGATCTTCAATATTTCTGTGGTAAATTAAACATACGCCTAAAAATCAATAAATTTATTAGATAAAAATATAGTATAGTACTGTACTGTATACTGCATTAATTGAAATATATTGAAAGAGAATACGTAGTGTACTGTAGACGAGCAAAAAGACAATTGCACATACTGTATGGAAAACGAAAGTCAGGAGGTGAGTGTAAGTTGTTGTTTTGCATTTATAATAAAATAAAAATACACAAATTATGAGTAGCCCATCCCGCTCAAAACCTCCATGAGTAAGGATTGTTTAAGGATGTTGAATGAAACACCAGTGTTTCCAGAGGTGAATTATTCAAACTCCAAAGAATACCTCTCAACACATGGCTAGGATGCTCCTCGACTACTTCTGCTCGTGATCAAAGATGCATATATCCTCAGCCATTAAGGGACATGCTCAACTGGTTACAGTCAAACAACTGACAATCAAATCTGTGGTATTGAGCAGAATATTTTCTGTAGCTCATCTTTTATACCAAGACAAAACAATGTAAATGATTACACTGCCAATCAGTTAATATGAGAAGCAATGAGAGCCACTGCCATTTACAGCATCAGGGCATGCACAGCATCAGGGCTTCTGCAGCATCAGGGCATCTGCATCATCAGGATACTTTTATGATCAGTATTATTATTATTATTGTTATTAGTGGTAGTAGTAGTAGTAGTAGTAGTAGTAGTAGTAGTAGTAGTAGTAGTAGTAGTAGTAGTAGTGGTAGTAGTAGTAGTAGTAGTAGTAGTAGTAGTAGTAGTAGTAGTAGTAGTAGTAGTAGAGGTGGTGGTAGTAGTACTAGTAGTAGTAGTAGTAGTAGTAGTAGTAGTAGTAGTAGAATTGATTTTCGATCGATTTATTTTGAATCAATTTGATTCTTATTTTATTTTCTATTTGAAATATGTGGTTATGAAACACGTGTAGTCGTTTTATTATTTTAATATTTATTACTTCGTATTTTTATTATAGGCCTTTTTAGTGTATTTACTTATGTTAGTGTATTTACTTTTTAAATTTTTCTATATGTGACTATGGATTTTCATTGATGAATTCAATAATTGTTGTTTTTTTCTCTAAATTATATATATATATACATATATATATA
>NC_068985.1:99340096-99340311 GCF_001194135.2 Octopus bimaculoides | reverse complement strand
CATACATACATACATACATACATACATACATACATACATACATACATACATACATACATACATACAGACAGACATAAATACATATATACAAACGCAAATTGCAACGAAGGTGATGCCGAAAAATGTATAAATGAAGACGAAGTTGGGGAAAAATAATGAAACAATGTAACATTGTAAAATTTTATGTATATATATATATGTGTGAGTGTGTGTGT
>NC_068985.1:99337530-99339516 GCF_001194135.2 Octopus bimaculoides | reverse complement strand
TATATATATATATATAAATAGATAGATACATACATACATATATATATATACATACATACATACATATATACATACATACATACATATATATCGGCGCGGTTAGACCCGTGTGTGCGTTCATGCGTGCGTATGTGCGTGCGTGTAACAAAATTTATGATTCATAAAGTGAATAATAATGATATATATACAATATTGCCGGAAGAAATTTACATTCATATGCATATACAGATTCCTCTTCAACTTCCGTATTCTCTTCCTGATCACACAATAACTCCGATCGTTCCCACACTCCCAATATCGTCCTTGAACATAGATGAAAACCTCGGAGAACTCCCAATAAGTGCTCCCGAAGCAGCCTGCCTCACACACTCGAGCACTTTTAAATGCACCCGTAAATTATTCCATATTTGCGCCTACATTATCAATACTACAAGTATACTGGGCCTAAGATATACTGTAATATCTTGTTACTCAGAGCTTATACTGCATCTTGTCTAACCTTGTATATGGTGTCACATGCAACCTTTGCGGTGAACATGTAGCGAAATATCAATCCTTTGGTACATATGGCAAAATATCAAAATTCTGGGACATGTGCATACGTTCAGGTGCATCCGAAATATTTTCTACTCCGAAGTTGTAAACTTGAAGCATTCCACGGTGAGAAAGGGAGAATAAATACAGCTATTTTCCTTAAATTCGAGTGTGAAACACGGATATTTACTTTTGAAATGGAAAAAAATATTTTATATTCTCTTCAGAAGATGTTCCCCAGGCACAACATGTGACGAGGTTTGCTTTGAGAGAAACAAGTTATACATGCTTACATTCAGTTACGTAATAGCATGTGAATGTGTATCCATACTGTGCTGCATGAAGGTATTTATACATATATAGATGTGTGTGTGTGAGTATCTCTGTGAATATATGTGGTCATGTTAATGTCAAATAAACGTCGGCTCTGCAACAACGTAACTGACAATGTAAATACTGAATAATAGAGATGAAAGTATGAAGCAGCAAAATGTGCAGATGGAAAAGTAAGAAGTACTACAGCCTTACAGAAGACATGAAAGCTCTGTCGGACATAAGCGAGCAGACTATTGCTGAGAAAATTAAAGAACATGGCGGAACGTCTAACTTGACACCTCAGAGGCTGAAAGCTAATGGAATCGAGACGTGTACTGCTGACTTGCAGAAAAGTGCCATCATGAACTTAACAAGAATCCTTAGGAAGAAACTGAGATTTCAAAAAACATTTTTTTAGCATCAAACCTCACAATGACGTCACTGCAAATTAAATTAAAGAACGTAATATTTTTGAGTAAATCTCTCTCTCTCTCTCTCTCTCTCTCTCTCTCTCTCTCTCTCTCTCTCTCTCTCTCTCTCTTTCTCTCTCTCTCTCTGTATACATATATATATATATATATTCATATGTATGTATGTATATGTCAGTATGTATGAATATGTCCGTATATATATGCACATATATATATATATATATGCATATACATATTTATGACTATCTATCTATGTATCTATCTATTCATATGTGTGTGTTGTGTGTGTTGTGTGTGCATATACATATATAGACATATATAAGTTATTTTTCTGTGCATATAAATATACGCACAGATTTAAACTTTCCGTTTGGGAACGGGTGTATTTGTTTGTATCCGTTATCATTTTGTTTATATATATACATATGAACATAATCTCGTTGAAGCCATATAGTCCTCGTAAAAGTGAAAGATTCCTTCATACAGTTTTTAATGGTGCATAGATATGGTGAATATTTATTGCATTGTTTTTTTTTATATAAATTATGTGTTTCCGTGTTTGTGTGTGCTTTTATCATAAAAATATAAACATCCGTATAATTATATACTCTTTATATATGTATATATATATGTGTGTGTGCTTATACGTATATAATCTCTCTCTATCTCTCTCTCTCTCTCTCTCTCTCTCTCTCTCTCTCTCTCT
>NC_068985.1:99335781-99337520 GCF_001194135.2 Octopus bimaculoides | reverse complement strand
TATATATATATATATATATATATATACGTATATAATATAAACCATTGTCAGAATTATAAATTTATGTTGCTGTTTTTAAAATATACATCTCCATCATAGACACTGTTTACAGATATATTCCTGGTATATTTAGCGAATTATGTCTCTTTTGACTCTAATGTTTAAAATTGTACGAGCTGGTTTGCTTTGTAGACAACATTGAAAGTTTGTAAGCAACATAGTTTTATACGTAACGTGTTATACTTTTGATGTTGAGCGGGGATTGTAAAATAGTTAAATAGGTAATTCTTATAGTGTTTCTGGTTGAGCGCGATTCTGCTTGTGTCTATTTTTTACCGACATTATATATATATTTAGTTTAAACTTAAACATTTGAAATGGCCATATCCGACCGAAATATTCTAGCTGTTTTATGTTCAAGCCGAACTGATCGCGTTACTACATTTATTCTATAATCTCGTTCTAAGAATAAACAAGCCAATCATCGAAATCTTGAAGCTACGAGATTATACATGAATAACTGAATACAAAGGCAATACATAAACATTAACTTTGCCCGAGTATTCTACCCTCAGAAGCAGTGGTTGTTAAATATTTTCATTATCTTGCTCCTAAGGATTTCCAGGGTTTTACTGTGACCCCTATGGTATAGATTGTAATTGCGATCTTAGCGTCAAGGTAAGATAAATCAAAATTTCATGAAGGTCCTAATTTATTGCAAACCTTGAAAAATGCGGAAAAAAAAAAAAACCATGGAACTACTAAACATCGTACAAAACCAAATATTCAATCAGTTGGAGGGTTGATGTTGCTTTGCAGCCAATAAGTACATCAAGACATCACCTCATGTCGGCATCAATCAAAAGCCTACTGCATGTCTTTGCTTTCAGTGCCATAATTGCTGAGAATCTAGCGTCACTGCGTCAAATGGAGGGGGGCTGGATTAGTATGGTCAGTGCACGCATTGGAATAAGAGGGCAGTCGTCCTTCAGTTTCAGAAAGTGACCTTTTAATGAAAGGCCTCTCGATCGGCAGCGGTTCAGTAAAGATGCAGACTTACCACAGCTGCTATCCTAATACAGTATCAGCAGATAGTAGAGTAAAGAGAAGGGAGTGAACCAGCGAAGAAAATTGGATAGTGATGCAGTGTTACGTAGAAAGTGAACCTAAAACAGGGGCTATGGAAAACAGTTATTAACACTTTGGATAGAGAGGGGTATGTTTAAAGTGACTGAGCTGAGATTAGTAGGTCCAATTAATGCTCTAAGAAGAAAGTTAATGCTGTTGGATGACAGAAGTGAAGATAGAGGAGATCACAAGAGAACTGGAAAAAGAAAGACCAGCAAGTAGGAAAAACAAACATAAGTGATACAACACAAACAAAAGTAGAACCTACAAAAAGAAATAATAATAGCGCTACCAACAAGGAATTGACAACTGGCACCAGCGACGAGGTGGAGCCGGGCCGCACGTACCGACCCTACGGTGAGCCCGAAGCCGTGTCGCTCCACAGCGTCCCAGGTGTGAAACCGTGTTGTTTGCGCCCACTACGCCCCGGGCGCCCCGTATGAAACCGCCGCGCGCCGACGTACGGCACAAGAGGAAGATCAGAAGATTTTTAGATGATCTGCAGAAATTAGTTAAAATTTCCACCAGGTCGACTTTGCCTTTCGCCTTTTTGTTGTTGATAAAATAAGCACCATTTGTGCACCGGCAATTGATTTAAACCTTTGCCTTCT
>NC_068985.1:99331759-99335288 GCF_001194135.2 Octopus bimaculoides | reverse complement strand
ACACACACACACACACACACACACACACACACACACACACACACACACACACACACACAAACTAGTACACACGCATACATCAATTGCCAGATAGATTTGGATCTCATTATTGTAGTAAACAGTAATATGCATAACTTAATGTTAGACAGTAATGATATATGGCACTTATTACTTTCCAATATCGTTCATAAATGATACGATTCTCCTATTCTTGTCTTCTCACCTCGACATATAAGTGATAGTTGTCTCTCTACGTCTGGTGTCTGTCGATTTTGCTGCATATTATTAAATATATATTTATATACTCATGTTTTGAGTTTTATTTTTCCTTTTTACGTCACAAAACATCTCTCTCTTTCTATTACTCTCTCTCTCTATTTATCTCTCTCTCTCCCTCCATATAGTTTTTTATCTACCAAATTCACTCCCAAGGTTTTGGTCGGCGCGAGGCTACAGTCGGAACTACTTGACTTAGGTGCCAAAGAACTGGACTAAACCCGGAAGCATGCGGTTTGGAATTAAAACTCTTATCACGCATCCGCACCTGCGCTTATATACATACACACACACACACATACATACACACACACACACACACACACACACACACACACACACACACACACATATATATATATATATATATATATACATATACACACACGCACATATACATAAACGTATGAATATACGTTCTTTTGTTCTTTTACTAGATTCGGCTTGAAAAGCTACGCCCAAGCTGTTGTACCGACGTTATATATACACAATGACATAAGAACACAAGATCCTTTACTGACGATGCCCCAACATGGTTATAGCCTCTGGCCTAAAACGCACAAAAGACAAAAGAGAAAATGAATGCATATATAATATACACAGATACATTGTCACACACATTTATGCATATCTTCTGCTATAGCATGACCACATTCTCACTCGTCAGTTACTCTATCCACAAATATGACATGAATATAAAAGTGGCTTTTAAAACTAGTGAGCCATTGTCTGCTGCTGTTACAGACAGAATATCAGAATATATAAAAGTAGTTGAAGCAGATGATGCTGATGCATAATTTGTAGCAGGTTCATTCAGACAATATGTCTGCTTTATAATTTATGAAACCAACTTTGAAAGCAGAATTCTTCAACAGGTTTAGCAGTCAAATCGACATTTTGATAAATTATTGATTTCGTCTATTTTACAAGTAGCTCTTTTCAAATTAGAACAATTCAAGCAGTTATTTTCAAAGATAATTCATGTCGTATAGTTCTCATTTCTTGGTATATTTATGTTTCAAATTCTCTTCATCGTGTTCTTGAGTTCAATGATTATAGATTTGATATTTTCGTTCATTTTTCTTTCTTGTTCTGTTTTTTTTTTTTTTTTTGTAAGCTTGCTATTCTATTTTCGACTATGAGAAACATCGCGTACAATTTGAGTAAAAAATAAATTTCTTTTAGAAACTTAGAATCGACAATTTTGACATGATGGCAAATACAACAGACTTTCTTACATCGAATGCCATTCTCAGTTTCTATTGTGAAAATGATTGACCACCCAAACTGTATCCAACATCTGGTTTTCCATCTGTATCTCTAGAATTCAGCTCATACGATTCGGTAGAATTTTCAAAGTCCCTGAGGTTAATACAAATTATTATTATAATTATTGTCGTTATTAGTATTGCTATCGTTATTATTTCTATTACTATGATTACTGCGGTTTTGTTTTTAATACTAATGTAAAATGCTATTGCGAATTATATTCATTTTCCTAATGTGAATATGGCGGCCACTAATACGATTAGCACAAATACCACTTCAACCAATTTAGATCATGATCAAGCCCAAATTGAGGACTTGAGTTTTTGTAATGTCCTTACCACTTACCCTCAAAATCTTAAACCTTGTACCTATCATTATTATTATTATTATTATTAGAAGTAGTAGTAGTAGTAGTAGTAGTAGTAGTAGTAGTAGTAGTAGTAGTAGTAGTTGAGCAGCAACAGTAGCAGCAGCAGCAGCAACTGTAGTAGTAGTAGTAGTAGTAGTAGTAGTAGTAGTAGTAGTAGTAGTAGTAGTAGTAGTAGTAGTCCCTCTTTTGTGAATTTTAAACCCTGAGCTCATAACTGAAGATTTTTGATTCTCTAGCAGTGAACAAAGCAAAAATGCAGGGAGTCTCTTTTATCAGAAATTTTGGGTGGTGAATAGTTGACGGTTTTCAGACCCGCAACCACTGAGCAAGTGATTGTTCGTTTCTAAGCCAAACTCTCAGTACTGAGCGTTTTCGTATTCTTTTAAGTTATTAACCAGAGTCGTTATATTGAGGCTTATGACTGGTAGATACGTTAGCATGTCAGATACAATGCTTAACGGCATTTCTTACAGATCTTAAAGGCGGTGAGCTGGCAGAATCTTTAGCACGCTGGGCGAAATACTTAGCGGTATTTCGTCTGTCTTTACGTTCTGAGTTCAAATTCCGCCGAGGTCGACTTTGCCTTTCATCCTTTCGGGGTCGATTAAATAAGTACCAGTTACGCACTGGGGTCGATATAATCGACTTAATCTGTTTGTCTGTCCTTGTTTGTCCCCTCTGTGTATAACCCCTTGTGGGCAGTAAAGAAATAGGCATTTCTTACAGATCTTCGCGCTCTGAGTTCAAGCCACGCCGATGTTGACTTTATCTTTCATCCTTTCGTTGTCTACAAAATAGAGTAGTCAAGTTCTGCGATCGGTGCTATGGATGTGCACATTCCCCACCAAAAGTATTCCTTGCTTTGAACACTGCAACGGGCCGGTGTCCAGTTTAGAATAATGTGAAATAAGCCATAAACGGGCGACTGCCATTCTAAGTAACAGAGCTCAAGAAAAAGACATATTTTGTTGTATATATACATTTTTTAAACATATCTTCACTGCAACATAACAAAGCTTTTTCCATTTCTTTCGCCTTTATATAATTTATCTGCCTCACCGCTTATTTATTCATATGTCCCATGATAAATGTATAACGCATTGTATTGAATTCTATATTTTGAGTCCCTGAGGTTAATACAAATTATTATTATAATTATTGTCGTTATTAGTATTGCTATCGTTATTATTTCTATTACTATGATTACTGCGGTTTTGTTTTTAATACTAATGTAAAATGCTATTGCGAATTATATTCATTTTCCTAATGTGAATATAACTACAGTTAATATGACGGCCACTAATACGATTAGCACAAATACCACTTCAACCATTGAAATCTGTGTTACATTTTTGTTCTGTTTTTAATTTCTAAAAATTATTATATTAGAATTGCTAACAGGAATATAAAATTTAATATGATTCGACAAATAAATAACGATATATGTGCGTCTGTACGGCTAGGTGTAACATTGAATCTATTCTATGCATATACGCATGCAATATAAACACATATACACATACACAAACACCCAGACAAACACATACGCATACAAACACACGCACACTCGCAATTTTTAAATACATATACACATGTATATATATATATATATAT
>NC_068985.1:99327723-99328607 GCF_001194135.2 Octopus bimaculoides | reverse complement strand
TATATATATATATATATATATATATGTAGCGAAATATAGTCATAGCCTATTATATAAAAGTTCGTCGGTCACAGGTCTGAGTCTTTACTTTTCACAGGAATTATACATACGTACACCTGTGTGCGCGCATACATCCACATATATACAAACACACGCACATAAACATATATATGGCACACAGACGTATATGTATGTGCGTATGTGCAGGGTTGTGTGTGTGTGTATATGATTGTAGAGGTATAAAAGTTTTGAACAATTCTACAATCGTATTTTTAATAAATATATATTTAACCTTGTGAAATCATAGCCCGCTGATTACACAAGAGAATGTAAGCAACTAGAATGAAACTTCAAATCGATTAATTTTGTCTCTCAGTAATATCTTGTCAGAATCTCTTAGTGCTAATAAAAAATAGTATGTCAATTGATATAAAATATATAAGGAAATTCATGGCAGATTTAAGTACCTTCACATTACAGTACAAAGATGACCAGTCTATATATGTTTCCAAGCTAGCAGAACCTTGGAAGTAATAATGAATCAACGAGGGGTATTCCACTAGCCACTAATCAGGCCGAATACACCTTAGTTAAATGAAGGTTACATAGTCGTCAAGTGATCTCAACTTATCACGCAGGAAATTTGATCTAAAGTGAGTGGTCGCATGTATAGCAAACTTAGTTTCTAACGGTAACTATGAAATAACTTCTTTTAGCTTATCAGACTTCAATATGGGAATAATTTACAAACTTGTTCCGCCTGATTTTTTTTAATACCTTCTATGGTCTCTTCGACGATTATGTAACATTCTTGGATCTTACATTTACATATAATTTTTAATATATATATGTGTGTGTGTGTGTGTGTGTGTGTGTGTGTGTGT
>NC_068985.1:99323092-99325811 GCF_001194135.2 Octopus bimaculoides | reverse complement strand
AATCTGAAAAATTACAGATATGTGAAAAGTACCGACCTTGCCATCTATTATAACTTTTGTTGTTCTGTTTAATATATACATAGATTATGCCTCCAAAGAAGAGAGTTTGGTGGGGAAAGACAGCAACCGGTTTAAAATGACAGCCACAGACTGCAGCAATTCACCACATTCCAGTACTTACTTTGAACATAATGCAAAATGGTGCATCAACACCTTCTGCCCATTCTGATAGAATTCTGGCAAAACTGTTTAGCAACAGATCGCCAGCAATTGTTTCATTACAAATTGCCATCCTAGCTCCTGTGAAAAGGGATTACCCTGCTATGTATTATCAGGGCAGCGCAAAAAGTTGTTTTGCACAAGCATTTCTATAGCCAAATACACGGATGAAATTTACGTATGCCTAATAATTTTACCAAAACAGCCTTCAGACTTTCCCTATTAATTTCATCGTCTTTTGAATTATGAACATATTTACATCATAAGGGTTTTTTCGTTGTAAGGCTTTCTTTTTTAGTTGATTTTCAGCTAGCAACACTTATCGTAGATGGCATAATATGTCACACCCGGACATATACTGCTAGTATATGTATATATACAAACATATATATGTGTGTGTGTGCGTGTTCACGTTAATAAACATGCATATGTGTCTAAAGCTGTATAAATGTATGTATAAATATTTATGTACATCGACACAGACGTATGTGTATGTGTATGTATTCAGGTATAAACGTACACCCTATACTTATATATCTCCACATATACTTATATGACGCAAAGGATGCAGTTTATATTTCAATGCAAACTGGGAACAACAACAACAACAACAACAACCATATACATTATAAATATTACAATGCAGATCAATGGAAATATCGGTGTACATGAGCCGACGGGTAAAATGCTGTACTTAAATGACAAAATAACTGTTTTCATGAAAATTAAACTTTCCACGCTTGCGCCTAAATTTGTAAATCAGATTATATATAGCTTGATTTCGGGTTTACAAGTTTATGGGTTTTTATTTGTCAGGAAAATTTCAATTAAAACATTTTTTGCATTCTATTACTGACATTAGTTTATGGCAATGTGCAATGCATTTTGAGTTCTGTTTTACGAGAATTTTCGATAATTTCTTTACGAATGGACGCAGTTGATTCACATTATACAACTTGCGTGCGGTCGGTGTATTTTAACTTTCGGAGTTTCATGTATTTATGGCATTCACTTTGTGTCTAAATTGTTCTATAGCTTCGTGTAATATCTTGTTTGTATACGCAATTAAATCACTCACTGTATCTGGTGATATATTGTACATTCTTGCCTTTGCATCACTTTCTCTTCTTTTGTAAGGTAGCAAAACACTATAAACGGGGCCGCTATTGCCAAACCCACGCTTATTCTATCCCAGTGCTTGTACCAATGGCATTGTCAGCAGCGAACGATGTTTTGTTATATGAAATACAATTTCTTGCGATGTTTGTGTAGAAAGAAGATAGCTTCCGAAATACATGGTTCTGAGTTCAGTCCAACGGCGTGACGCATTGGTAATCTACCTTCCACTTTAGCGTCGGGGAGTGTGAGTGGATTTGCTGCACTGAAACTGTGATAAGCCCATCCTACAGACACACACACACACACACACACACACACACACATATCAGGGACAAAATCCAAAATTACAGGTAAAAAATAAATTAAAATCAATTTATAAAAAATTAAAATTAACTTGAGTTTTATAGATAAAATATACATAACATATATAGTTTTAGGGAAAATAACCAGGTTTCAACAACTCATCGATGAAAATCCACTGTCACATATAGAAAAACTAACAATTAAAAGCACAATAAATGAGTATAATATAAAACCGTTGAAGTGCCGTAAGAATTAACATCGAGTATGGTAGAGAAACATGCGGCCCAGAGTTGCAATATATGACTCAACACAGCTCTTACTTTTGTGTGAGACGTTTGTTACTTATGTCGTTGGGTGGATCCTGGTACATACGGAGTAACGACGGAAAGAGCTGAAACACCTACAAATCACTTCACCTCCATATGCCACATCAATTCTACCGTTCGGGGACAGTATATAGCAGCAACCTTAGCACACATATGTATACCCTAAATATAGTAAATCAACATACTACTTAGAGAAATGCTAGCAAATTCGGAATTAACATTTTAACTACGTGGTGGAATAAGCCATAAAGTATTGCATTTCTTTCTTATTTTATTTATGCTAATAAGGTTTATCTCTATGATTGACAATATAACTTTCTTTGCACAGTCTTGTAATGCGTTAATGTAATATAACACTAAAGCTGAAAATTTACTCATCAGCATATAAGTTGGATATGGTTTTGAAATCGTCAATAACGACGTCTTTACGAGTGATACAAAGGTGAAAGAAATTTATATAATTATCCAATAATCTCTTCATGTATTTATTGCAAAAGTTTTATAATATACCAGAGTATGAAATGTAGAGAAATCTAAAAATTAGCTGTACTTCCATGCGTAAGTAATATAAACTTTACATCTCACTATTTGAGCTTACAGATAAACTCGAAAAAGATTATATATGAGTTCATACACACATAGGTATATATATATATGTGTGTGTGTGTGTGTGTGTGTGTGTGTGTGCGCGTGTGTGAGTGTGTGTGTGTGTGTAGATATATTGATATACAAGAAGATACAAGGAGAGAGAG
>NC_068985.1:99321525-99322298 GCF_001194135.2 Octopus bimaculoides | reverse complement strand
AGAGAGAGAGAGAGAGAGAGAGAGAGAGAGAGAGAGAGAGAGAGAGAGAGAGAGAGAGATCGCATGCGTTCGTGTGTCTGTGTGTAGTGATTCTGTGCCTGAATATGTAGATGTCTTTGTATTTATATCATGTTTTTCTTTTCTCTTTCACATATAGTTTCAATCAAATTTCAAAGCAATACTATCACCAGCGTTCACAAGCACCGTTTTATTCATCGTCACCACATCGAAGACCATAACCATCAATGATGTCGTCGTCGTCGTCGTCGTCATCATCATCTTCATCACCATCGTCATCGTTAACATCACATCATCATCATCGTCATCAACCTCAACAACCCCCTACCATCCTCATTCTCCTTATCTCAATTGTAATTGACTCTATCTTGAAGGCCATTATCATTCACGTGGTCCTCGTCGCCACCGTCTCAGTCACGGTCGTTGTCGCCATTGTCGAAAAAAAAAAAACGGTCACCTTCCCTTTTATCATCATTTTGCATGTTATCAAGAGCATTGCAGGGTGCATCATCATCAGCATCGCCGTTAATACCACGTCCCCCACATTCATCTTCATCAACATCATCGTCGTCTTCATCCTTATCGTTGTCATCATCATCATCATCATCAACATGGTTATCATCGTTATCATTGTCATTACCAACACCAACAGCCCTACTACTCTCATCATCATCATCATCACCATCATCATCATCATCATCATCATCAGCAGCAGCAGCAGCAGCAGCAGCAGCATCAGCAGCAGCATCGTCGTT
>NC_068985.1:99320238-99321515 GCF_001194135.2 Octopus bimaculoides | reverse complement strand
AGCAGCATCGTCGTTGTCTTCGCCATCGTCTTCCACATAACTGTCGTCGTCGACGCCGCAATCGTCATCTTCGTCGCCGCCAACGTAGTCGTCGACGTGCCGCCATCTTCATCGTCATTCATCATCGTCATTGTCATCTTTTTCAATATCATAAACAACAGCAACCAGAGCGACAGCTGTGGAATGGCCACTGCCACTGTTCCTACCATCTTGACTAAGTCCATTTCGACACCCTAATCCCGTCCCTTCCCCCGTGCCTCACGCCTCGAATTTCACGAACAAGGCCAACAGCACCAAAACTTGCAACACCAACACAACCTCAATACCATCAACACCACCACCACCACCCCCACCACCATTACCGCTAACTCTACCATCGCTGCTAACACCATCGCTAACATGACCTTTATCACTATCGGCAGAACAGCATGACACAATTACCAACCATTGCCATAATCAGAAGCAACTTTTATAAAACAATTATCTTCATTACCGACATCTCTCAGAAACACCATCTCCACGAGAATTGCTAGTCAAGTTATTGTTATCCTATTTAATGTACAACTATTCTCTGAATATCAAATTCTCTAATAATGTTCACACCTACTCATGCAGGATATAATATACCTACTTAGTGATTTACTCATCGCTAAATCAGAAAGTCTGGCAAACTATGGCGAAGTCTGCTCATCACCGAGAAGAAATAATACGTCTACTAGACGTAATAATTAAATTAATATTAGTCATTAACTAATATTGTATCTTCCTCGTCGCTTAATTATTTCTAATTAGCTTTTTTTTTTAATATTCGCCGCATTAAATATGGCAACACAATCTCGCCTAATTTCTGTTATTGCCTTTTATTTATTTTCGTTTTATTTTTCCTGCAAATGGTGTCTTGGAGCGTTTTATTTTCATAATTTATCATCTCTCATACTCTCAGTTTTCTCATAGGCATATATGTATATATATATATATATACATTCATACATACGAACATGTAGCTTGGTGACACAAACTCTATCTTGTATTAGTATGCGCATATGGGTCTATGTGTTTGTGTGTGGATGGATATATGTGTGTGTAGTGTCTGTAATATTATACTTAAGCTTACACTACTTATTATGACGGAATAACATTGTAATTGAGAAACATGTGGAATGTCTATATGTATTGCGACAGTACAAAATTACATTTTCAATAATACATACATACACACACATTCATGTATGTGTGTGTGTGTGTATATATATATATATATATATATATATATATAT
>NC_068985.1:99317488-99319934 GCF_001194135.2 Octopus bimaculoides | reverse complement strand
CACACACACACACACACACACACACACACACACACACACATACATACATGTATTTTCCTATTCTTTTATGCACCTCAGGCCAATGGCTGTTGCCGTGCCACGACTTAATTATATTATCTCCTTTTCAATGATCATTCTTTTTGTCCGACTTTTGGCGAAGGAGTTAGGATCATATTATTGCCCTTTTTGATTTTCTTCTCGTTGTGTAGGTTGGTCAAGGACCTTTGACAATAAGAGTTCAAGTTGTTTCATAAAAACATCTAACCTTACTCTTTGTAGTTCTCCTAGATGTTTTGGCAACATATTAAATAACTGGGAGCCTTTGAATTCCAAGTTGTTGTAGTGCATAGCCATCACTCTAGATGGGATGCATGGGTTCTTCGTAACAGTGCAGTGACATCCAGTTCCAGCGATGGTGTAACTAACGATACCAGACTTTCATGCTAATGTGTATATATACATATCTGCTTGAAACGAAGATGCGAACATGTAGCAAGGTTTTTAGGTTTTTCTGTATCCCAAACTATCTTCGCTGTAAACGCTAACAGGTACTTAATAACATAATTTGAGGAAACACAATTTAAGGGATGACGTACGTGTAAAGAGATTTATGTGTGAAGCTGAATGTAAGATTGATCACAGGCGCGTTGTTCGTGAAGTATAGCTGAATTTTATAAGCGGAAGACACTATCACGGCAAACTACCATCAAGAATCGATAGCAAATAATATTAAATTACCAGCATTTCAAAACTCTTCTTCTAAAACTATATGTGAATAACTAAGTAAACATTCTTCAGACCTGAAGAATTAGAGACCTGCCAGCTGCTCTAAAACACCGTTTGACTCAAGGCCAGCAATTTCCTTAGGAAGAGGCTGGTCGATTACATCGACCCAGCAGTTGAGTGGAACTTTATATTATCGACCCCGAAGGAACTGAAAGCAATGGTAACCAGGGCAGTATTTGAACACAGACTGGAGAAATACTGCAAAGCATTTTGTCCCACGCGCTAATTGTGATAAAAACATATGAAAAACTGTTCTGTGCGAATTTTTATGAAATGAAAAATTCGTTGAACTTAAAATTCAAATAAAAGAAATTAATAACTGAAGAACAAACAATAAATAACTGGGGAAATTATATTCATCAAGGTTAGTGCCAATCGCAGTAATGCTTTATACTTTATAACTCTCTCTCACCATCGACGTTGTTGTGCATCTATAATTTTCAAAATCATCTCCTATGACTCGTGACATCGCCGAAGGATGTTTTTTTTAATATTTAAGTCCATTAGCCGGGCTTTGTTTTGCCACAGGTTTTACTTTCCTTGTAATAGTCAAAACTACATTAAAACTCATCATTTAAATGGCTGCTGTGTTGATAGTAATTCGTATATTTTCTATCCGTCTTTTTCGTCTCGTATGACGAAAATGAATTTGTAGATTTTTAAACATGAGATAAATTATTAGTTTGAAACATTATGTTGCAAAAATATCAATGTGGCAAAAAGATATCAGAAAGTTGTTCGGTTCAATGCATTATTAAATTATTAATTCCACTGAATTCACAATTTCAGTAAGACAAGTTATTTCCGCCTGTAAATAACTCCTTCATCAAGGTTCATATGGATTGTATTACTTCAGATATTCTGTTGTGTAATTGTGGTATGTTGGAAACTTACATTTTGAATTTTAAATAGATAGAAAAAGAACAAAAATAGTGTTAGCACAAATTAAGATACAAAATGGAGTGATAAAACTTGTGTTTCTTTCCCTGTCTCCACAAGTTAGTGTTATCAAACTAACGCATGGGTCATGACTTTGGTACGACGTCGTCTCTTCACAATTTGTCACGTTTAACGGCAGAAATTGGAGAGATAGTGAAATGGATATAATGAGCAATAGATTGTCTTTGGATGGGATCCGCAAGAACATGCAGGTTTATTAATTTTTAAAAGCTACGAAATTACGTTAACATTTTACTCCATCCTAAGAGTAGAGATGAATGGAAAAGTTGTTGTGATGCACAGCAAAAACCTCTAAGGCTACACTTGTGAAAACAATAGACGCTTGAACGATGTCTAACCAGAAGGGAAGATGGGGCGGTGTAGAGAAGAGAATAACGGATAACTCTACAGATCGCAACAAAGGTATTCTTCTCCAGAAGCTGCTTCTACAAATCACCTTGGAATATGATCCACTCGCAAGAGGAGCTAATGATGTAGTAAAGCACCAAGACCTTTGCCTCACTGACCAATAAATCTCACTCCATTTTCTCCAGATGACGGGGAGATGTAAAATAGCACACACACACATATACCTTACAAACACACACGCACGCACGCACACATGCACACACGGACGCGCGCGCACACACATACACATATATATACATATATATATGCATATATATGTATATATATACATATATATATATATGTATATATA
>NC_068985.1:99312954-99317460 GCF_001194135.2 Octopus bimaculoides | reverse complement strand
TATATATATATGGGTGGCTATATATATATGTATGTATGTACATTCCTATGCCTAACAGTTATGTGTATTATATGTATATATACATATATATATATGTGTATATGTGTGTGTTTACATAGACATACACACACACACACACGCATATAGGTAAGCACACATAGATATACACACATTCACATACATACGGACTAAAATATACTTACACAAATATGTTTTATTAACGTGTCCACTATTTTAATTTATATTCAATATATTTATTTCTTGTTTTACTTATTTTTGAATCTGTGATATATTCGGATATTCAAGATTTTCTGATAATATTACCATTTTCCAAACATTTCTCGCCATAAAAATTAAGTAATTTATACCCGCATCATATAGAACAATGTATCTTATTTCTCAATATCTTTCATTCCAATAGTCTACTTAATTTCTCATTCATTTTATATTGGTGGCATTGTATGTGGAATTAAAGAATAATGAATTGTATTCTAGCATCACAATCTCCATCAATGAAATCGTGGGTAAATTCAGTAAGTTCTTAGGATTAACAACCTGGTACTGCTTTCTCTGTCTTCATTTTAATATATCATTTAAATAACATACCGTTGGGAAAAAAGATTGTTGAGAGGAGATAAGATAAAGATATTTATCTTTGCATATTTTATGGGGTTTGTTTTTTTAGATTTATTTTTGCTGTTATTTGCTAAACTTCATTCTTGTGTATATTTCTTTGTAGCTTGAACTGAACGCGTACACGCATATACACACGCATACACAGACGTATACACACACACGCGCACATATACACAAACATATACCCCAGTAATCACGCATAAGGGACGACATTGTTGTTGTTGCTGTTGTTGTTAATTGTTGTAGTGGTGGTGGTGTTGGTGGTGGTAGTCGTGGTGTTCGAGGTGATGTGGCGGTAATGGTGGTCGAAGAGGTGGTGGTTGTGGTGGTTGTAGTGGTGGTGGTGGTGGTGGTGCTGTTGCTGCTGCTGCATCTACTGCTGCTGCATCTACTGCTGCCTCAACTACTGCTGCTGCATCTACTGCTGCTGCATCTACTGCTGCTGCATCTACTGCTGCTGCTTTTACCGATGATGATGATGATGATGATGATGATACTATCTACATTGATGGTGATGCGTATGACGATGAGAAGGATTATCATGATGATAATGATGATGACGATAGTAATCTTGCTATTGGTTTTGTTATTTCTTGTTGATGACGATGCCGAAGACAGTTATGATGATGATGATGGTTATGGTTTCAAAAGGTTTCAAATGGTTTCAGATCTTGGGACAAGTCTAACGATATGGATTCCGAAAAAATGCAATACAAAGTCGACATCGGTGGAATTCGAACTGGTTTTCAGGCTGAGTGTCTCTCGGACTACGTTATTTTATGTGCTATATTTAAGACGTTATTCTGTAATTTGAAGTAGATTCGCCTGCTATTTTTAACATGTCGATGAAAGAAATAGATGTTCAATTGATTTTTAGTGATGATAAAGATGATGGAATTAGTGGTTAGTGGTTAGTGATTGTTATAGTGTTGACGATGAAGAGTAGCAGCAGCAGTAGCAGCTACAATACCAAGAGTAGTAACATGAAGAACTAGAACATCAAACACAACAGAATGCACAGCTGTAAGTGCATCAAAACCGAAAAACTAAAATCGAACAACTGAATTGGAAACTCTTATAATAACAAAAAAAATTGCAGCAGAAAAATAGTTTCCTACCGCCACCGCAACCAAAAGAAGCCCTAAAATATTCTTAAGTCCAACGAAACCCAACTGCACACGTGTACATTAAAATACATATATAACACATATACACGCGTATTTCATTCTTCGTATTCAGGAGTCACAGTCTTTGGGATTACGTTGTGCAACGACGTTAAGACCAGGCGCTCTCGAGAAGCAATTCTCTGTACGAAGAATAGAAAAGCGTGAAAGAAAACTATCGACAAACCCACAAGCTGTAAGACAGAAGGCTCGACGCTTTGAGAGGAAGCGCATTGAACAGATATCAGCTACTACAAAACATACACAGAACCGTCTGCAGAAATGTCACAATTACAACATCAAAATAAAGAAACAGACGAGGAAGGAAAAGCAATAACTTCAATATAACAAACAGTTTCAGTCAAACATACAACCAGTCACCATCAACTGTATTGAGATATTAAATAATAAGGATGAATTAAAACGTGCCAGTCGGGGGGATTTTGAACAGCTCTTGAAAATCAATTCATACACACAGACACCTACAAGACAATGAAGAGAAACTATTTTATATGATATAAGAAACCATGAGGGAAAAAAAAAACATTTTAAAGAGGACGGAAGAGTCACTTTACTTAAATTTTCGGCAGACAGAATTATCTGCCCTTTTCTAAGACTGACGTGGATGGTCACTAGCACTTTCCCTTCGACCAACATAGCCGTGCGAAGACTAGAATGTATTTGCGTGAGTGGCCTGGCATGAAGTCCGATGAAAGGTCACTTGCTCGAAGATATACGTAGATCAGTCAACAAGATCAGATTACCACACTGCTTACTCATGGTTTAAAATATTCCTTCATTAACCCCATTGCTTCTCAGCCAACATATACACTATGTGTATATTTACATGATTGCTTTATATAGAGTTTGTTTAGCAAACAGCGTACGTAACACATTTTCTTTACTCTTACTTCATATATATTTTGACCCCACTCAAAAAAGATGGGTGAATAAATTATTTCTTTACTCTCTTTACTCATTTTAGTCATTTGACTGCGGCCATGCTGGAGCACCGCTTTTAGTCGAGCAAATCGACCCAGGACTTATTTCTGTAAGCCTAGTATTTATTCTATCGGTCTCTTTTTGCCGAACCGCTAAGTTACGGGGACGTAAACACACCAGCATCAGTTGTCAAGCGATGGTGGGCGGACAAACACAGACACACAAACACACATATATATATATATACATATACATATATACGACTGGCTTCTTTCAGCTTCTGTCAACAAGATCCACTCATAAGGCTTTGGTCGGCCCGAGGCTATAGTAGAAGACACTTGCCCAAGGTGCAACGCAGTGGGACTTAACCCAGAATCATGTGGATGGTAGGCAAGCTACTTACCACATAGCCACTCTTGCGCTTATATATATATTTTTATATATTTTTCGATAAATTTGTTTGAGTATATAATAAAATATGATTAGCTATGATTATGTGTCTGTGTATATATATGTGTGTGTACGTGTGTACGTGTGTGTGTGTGTGTGTGTATGTCTTTCCCCTTACCCTGTAAATATTTACCTCTTTGAGGAAAATTAACTTTTCTTTGATAATAACTTATACAGAGGTTACCTCGTTAGCTTGAGGTCACAATTCTTTATGATAAGCGATAGGAGTATATGCGTGTATTTACGTTATTATATTATGCAATTAACAAATGATTTCGTTTGTTAATTGCAACAAAGATAGATTTTTGTTGTTGTTTTATTAATCTTTAATCTTCAAACAGTTAACTTGACACAGTTAACATATACGTGACTCCTTTCTATGAAGTTCTAAGAAAACACAGAAGCACTTATTCAGTCAGCTAACCAGACAGAAAAAATATATAGCAACATATAATCACGAGAATTCTACGAGATCGCTGTTATGATTTTTTTTCCCAAGAGTTAACTTAATGAAAGGATTTTTCCTCTTACGGTTAAGGTAAGTTGGTGTGTCAAAAGGAAATGAACTATCTAATATTTTGAGTAGGATACTTCTTTGGGGAAATATACCTGATTGAAAATGAAAAACAGAAAATAATAACGCCAGGCTTTGTCTAGGGACACAAGCATAATAATGGTTGTATAGTATGAATTCACACGTGATTTATGATTTGTAGTTCACTACCTCCAACTAACAATCAGTGTATCGCATTAAAATGTTTTTATTGCAAATTACCCCAGGGTATTTGCTTTTTGTTATTGTTTCGTTGTTCTATGTTGCTGCGTTTGTTGTTTTATTTATTTATTTGTTTATTTGTTTGTCTATTTATTTATTTATTTATTTTATTTAATCTTTCTCAAATGTCAGATCTTTCGAAAGCTGGTGCTCACATTTAAACTGGCCAAAGAACTATACAAGAGACAGTAAATTCTACGACAGACATGGCTGGTCAACATATGGCAGTGTCGAGAAACAGAACGGAAGTTAAACAGTTGATGATGACGACGACGACGATGACGACGACGACGATGACGACGATGAAGAACATGAGGTGGTGTTTGTTGGTGGTGGTGGCGGCAGTGGTGGTGGTGGTGGTGACGCCGATGTCGATAACGATAGTGATGATAATGATGATAGTGGTTGTAGTGATGATGGTGGAGTTGATAACGAGGAGGCTGATGATGACGATGGTGGTGATGGGGATGGTGTCAAGGACGACGATGACAACGATGAAAATGATGACGGTGAGTGAAGATGATGCTGAGGAGGAGGAGG
>NC_068985.1:99310616-99312799 GCF_001194135.2 Octopus bimaculoides | reverse complement strand
GGTGGTGGGGGGTGGTATCGGCAGTGGTGGTGGTGGTGGTGACGCCGATGTCGATAACGATAGTGATGATAATGATGATAGTGGTTGTAGTGATGATGGTGGAGTTGATAACGAGGAGGCTGATGATGACGATGGTGGTGATGGGGATGGTGTCAAGGACGACGATGACAACGATGAAAATGATGACGGTGAGTGAAGATGATGCTGAGGAGGAGGAGGAGGCGAAGGAGGACGGGGAGGAGGAGAAGAGGAGGAAAATAAGAGGAAGAGGAGGAAAATAAGGGGACGAGGAGGAAAAGAAAAAGAAGAGGAGGAAAAGAAAAGGAAGGGGAGGAAAAAGAAGTGGAAGAGGAGGAAAAAGAAGAGGAAGGGGAGGAGGAGGAAAAGAAGAGGAAGAGGAGGAAAAGAAGAGGAAGAGGAGGAAAAGAAGAGGAAGAGGAGGAAAAGAAGAAGAAGGGAGGAGGAGGAGGAGGAGGAGGTGATAGTGACGGTGGTGGTGGTGGTGGTGGTAGTGGTAGTTTTGGTGATGATGGTAATGAAGGTGATGAGGATGGTGATGGTAGGTATAATGGGTGTGCTGTTGGTGGTGGTGGTGGTGATGATAACCATACTGGTAATTGTGGTGGCAGCAATAACGGATATGACGGTGATGGTGAAGGTGGGTGGTGATGGTGATGGTGGGTAGTGGTGGTGAAGGTGGTGGTTAATGGTGGTGGTGGTGGTGGTGGTGGTGATTGGGTTGATTGTGATAGCATCAATTAACTTACCCGCACCACACCCAATTAGCCATCATTGTTAAAACCTCTGTATCTAATTCATTCTAAACATGACCATCACACTTTTATTCCATGATTCTTTGCCATTTTCAAGTCTGTTATTTATCGTAGATATTCTCTAACGTTTACCCCCGCCGCATCATGCTGGTTCCGTATCCCTTTGAGCAACATCAAATTCACTCGTCCATCCCCAGACACTCTCCAAGCTTTCCTATCATTTATAAATTCTCTTGCGTCTCTCACTCCAACACCTCTGACCACCAAAGCTTTCCTCACTCCATCCATCCACCCAGACCGCTGCTGATATTGGGGTTGCATCTTATGCCTTGACCCGAGCATTGACCGTGGCTCGCCTTTTTGAGCTGGGAAATGAATGGGATGCCTGGTGTGTGCCATGTTGTGGAAACCCCTCTTAAAGAAATTGGGAAATAGGCCTGGGTATATATAAAGACACATTTTCTAACGACCGCGACTCCTAGACTTATAAGCTCAAAGAAAAAGGATTGATTTCGAATTCTGGCTAAAGGCCAGCAATTTTTGGAAGGGGTCTATTGATTAAATGAACCCAGGGCCTCCCTGATATTTATTTCATTGATCCCGAAAGGATGAAAGGCAAAATCGACCCGGGTGGAATTTGAACTCAGAACGTAAAGAAGCGGAAGAAATGCTGCTAAGCATTTCGTCCGGTGTGCTAACGATTCTGCCAGCTTTGAAATGTTGGCACAAGGCCAGCAATTTAGTGGAGCGGGGTAAGACGATTACATCGACGCAATACTCACCAGCTGTTTAAGTTATTGAATCCTAAAATGATGAGAGGTATACTCTACATCAGCGGAATTTGAAATGAGAACATAAAAACGAAATGCCTCTAAGCATTTTATCCGGCGTGCTAACGCTGCTGCCGGCTCGTAGCCGTAGGGTCTTAATTAAAATATTGGTATCAAATTTTGGCACAAGGCCAACAGTTTGGAAGTAGGGTTTAATTCGATTATATTGCCGCCAGTGTTCAGCTGCTACTTATTTTATCGACCCTGAACGGATGGAAGTCAAAGTCGCCCAGGACGGAATTTGAACTCAGAACGTAAAGACAGACGAAAGGCCACTAAGCATTTTGTCCGGTGTCCTAACGATTCTGCCAGCTTGCCGCTTGCTGTCTTATATCTCTATTCTACTCTAAGCACAAGGCCTGACATTTTGAGGGAAGTGGACAGTCGATTAGATCGACCCCAGTACGAAATACCGCTAAGCATTTTGCCCGGCGTGCTAACGTTTCCTTTCTACTCTAGGCACAAGGGCCGAAATTTTAGACTCCAGTACGCAACTGGTACTTAATTTTTCGACCCCGAAATGATGAAAGGCAAAGTCGACCTCGATGGAATTTGAGTTCAGAACGTAACGGCAGACGAA
>NC_068985.1:99308574-99310256 GCF_001194135.2 Octopus bimaculoides | reverse complement strand
ACAAAAAAAAAGTTCTGGCATTGTGCCTAGAGTATAACAGAATATCGTTCGATTGTAGGGCGATGGGCTGGCAGAAACGTTAGCACGCCGGGCGAAATGCTTAGCGGTATTTCGTCTGTCGTTACGTTCTGAGTTCAAACTCCGCCGAGGTCGACTTTGCCTTTCATCCTTTCGGGGTCGATTAAGTAATTACCAGTTAAGCATTGGAGTCGATGTAATCGACTTACACTCTTTGTCCGTCCTTGTTTCCCCCCCCCCTATGTTTAGTCCCCTGTGGTCTATAAAGGAATAAATATTGTTCGATCGTTTCAGAAAATTTCTGGTATCGTTTGTTCCGATTCCTTGCCTTCTCAGTTAAAATCCCTCGGTAGTCAAATTGGTTTTCATCAGTACTTAAAATAAAGTACCAGTATGTAAGAGATCGATGACATCAATAATTTCCCTTCCGTTAAAACTGCTGACCTCCTGCTTAAATTAGAAGCAATTATTATCGGTTTCATTGATGGAGGAACAGACAGGAGGCTTTCAGGTGTTAAGTTATGCGATTTTACTTTCTGATGTAAAATTCTTATGATATCTATTTTATACAGCAGTATTCGAAGACTGAAATCAGTACAGTTAAGTGTTCCATCCCGCTGATATTGCTACTTTCTGACTGCGTTACAAATCATCTACATTATTTCAATGGTTAAAAACGGTGAGCTGGCAGAATTATTAGCACGCTGTTCAAACTGCTTAGGGGCATATCTTTACGTTTCACGTTCTGATATCATATTCAGCTGGGATCATCTTTGCCTTTCATTCCTACAAGTTTAATAAAATAAGTAAGTTGAGTACTAAGATTGATGTAGTGGACTAGACTCATTCCAAAATATTTCAGGTCTTTGTCTATAACAGAAAGAATTATTTCAATAGTTTAGCTCGGTGAGCTTGCGGAATCATTAGGGCGTCAGATAAATTATTTTGTGGCACTTTATCTGGTTCAAAATGTATTCACCTCAAATGCCAACGTAGTCAATTCAGCCATATGTCCTCGATCGGCTGATAAAATAATCTGCCAACGAAATACTGATGTTGAAAGACTCCCGTCTCCCCCATGCACTGGTTCGAATTTCAATTTGTATGTTATTATTTCTCAATTAGAATATCCAATTAGCAAATCACTATGGCTAACGTCAAATGACTGACAGCAGTAAAATATGACAGATAAAATAAATTTATGCCAGCATGCACACATACAAACATACAGGTATATGGACACACAGCACGCATTTACATGCATGCATGCGTACATTCATACATACATATGTATTTGCATGCATACATACGTACATACAGAAACACATACATGCATATATACATACATACCTACGTACGTACGCAAGTACGTACCTGCATGTATACATAATATTCAGTTAGTTTCTGAAAAGCTGTATTCCTTTCTTTTGCACTTACTAAACCTGAGTGAATTAGGCTGTGCACTATTTCACATTATACACACGGTCACATGCACGCACGCACACACATAGACACACACACACACGCACACAATCAAAATATATATACTTTTATATTGCGTTCTTTTTCTCCTGTTTGTTCCACCAACAATACATACACAGGAATATATACATACATATATGCATATTTGTGTGTATATATATACATATATATATATATATATA
>NC_068985.1:99302175-99306359 GCF_001194135.2 Octopus bimaculoides | reverse complement strand
ATATATATGTATATATATATATATGTATGTATGTATGTATACATATATGTATGTTTGTATACATATATATATATATATATATATATATATATATATGTGCATGTGTATATATATATATATGTGTGTGGGGGTGCGTTTGGGTGTGTGCTTGTGAGTGTGTGTGTATGTATATACGTATGTATATACATATGTACAACCAAAGATATATCTTTTAACTATTATGTTTGTACGTGTACACTGTACATCCTTAGCTTACTGAAAATGATTTTATCTGATAAGGAAACGCTAACTTCTATTGCTGCTGTATTCCTCTTACATACTTTTTCTATCTTTACATAACACGAACATTGAATTATTGATTTTCTTTTCGTTTTAACTTCAAGTACAAAATTATGTGAAAAATTGAAAATCCACAATGGTTCATTCACAGAAATAATATACGTACACTATTTCAGTATAAAACATAGGATTGTATTAGCCATTTATAGGTGATTGACCTACGTTGCATAATATGTATTGTATAAATTATTTTTCTAGGAAAGTCAGACATTCATTGGTTTTGTTTCATCCTCACTCTTTTTTACATTATTTACTAGGCACCAGTTTGGGGATATTTTTGCCGCAAAGTGGATACATGTTGTTGAAAATTTTCCAGGAAAGCGTAGAATAGCACTAATGTTGCCACTATAATGCTAACATGTATATACATACATATATACATGCTACTACTACTACTACTACTACTACTACTACTACTACTACTACTACTACCAATACTGTTTCTACTGCTGTTGCTGCTATTGACTCTTTTAAGCTGTCATGCGCCTAAATTTATGGAAATGCTCAAATTTGATAATACAGTCTATTTGCTGAGTCACATGCCTATATCTTTGTAAAACTGTAAAATAAATCTATGGAATAGAGTTGTATCTATGTTTTTTCTATCTATTTATTTATTTAAGGTTTTTCTTTTATATTTCATTTTTAGACAAATGTCAACGTCCTTCAATGTTTTAAGAAAGGAACTAGAAATTTGGATCGAATGCATTTAGCAGAGTAAACTGAAGAAACACCCACTAAGTTAAATTGGTTGGTAATGGTGTTTAATTGATATAGGTTTAATTCAATCCCCCTGTGTCTCAGGTGTGAAATATTAGTATAGTTGACTTAATGTGAACTTGAGTACCAAACAGGAGATCAGGATTTTTCATCCGAATCTTAGTAGGATTTTGTTTTCTCATCCAAAGTTCTGGCATTTAGCGCACAATTTATGAAACAAGCTAAGGTGGAAGTTGTTACTATTTTTAGGCATTTTACTATTTTCAGCATTTCATCTGGGGTTTTGCATTCGAAGTTCCATTTCCGCTCAGACTGCCATTGCCTTACATCCTTTCGATAGAATGACTACCTGTGCAACACTACGGTGGATGTAATCGACTTACCGATATCCTTATTTGCTAGCGCTTTTCTAAAATTTAAACTCAACCTCATCGAACAGGCCTATGATCAAATGCTTTCCAGCTAACGCATTTCAGGTTCCTATCTTCCTAAATGTACTACTATCTAAGACTCCATTCTCTAATGTATCCAATCTTTCTTCCTTTTTTATTTCTTGTTAACACAGATGTTAAAAAGAGAAAACACCATACAAAATCCCCTCATTGCCTCCATTTACTGTAAGTAGGGACCGTGAGTGATTAGTAATTTACAGTTGCATACTGAATTTTTCTTGTGGAATTAGCAAATGCTCCACCAGTTTGGTGTCTTGGTTTCAACTCTTACAAGGAAAATCGGTATCTGCAATAACTGTAGTGTATGCAAAATAGGTTGTTATGCAACAGATAAACACTAATCATGACTATTTTATTTTTATAACTTACAAAGTGTTTTGCAAAATCAATAACGTTTCTGTATATCAAGTTTGTCATTCAGATATTGAATCGAGATTTCGCCAATAGAAAATGATATGGTTGCCAGCCATTTTTTCTTAAGTTTTAATTTCTAATTGTTTTTCCTTAGCTCTAGGTGAGCCCTGATTGAGCATACTTTCATTCAAGATATCGTAGCAGAGACCGTCACGTTTTCTTTTTGTAAGTGTAATCGTTGAACAATATTTATCAAATATTTCCTTCCTTGTTAAGACAAGTAGTTGACTTAGAATCTAAAATTGCAGGTGGTGGCACCCTAGTACATTTAGTGATAGTAGTAGTAGTAGTAGTAGTAGTAGTAGTAGTAGTAGTAGTAGTAGTAGTAGTAGTTGCTGCTGCTGCTGCTGATGATGATGATGATGATGATGATGATGATGATAGTGGTGGTGATGGTGACAGTTTTGGTGGTGGTGGTGGCGGTGTTTTTCATCTTCGGATTATTCTTCCTGATCCTGATGATCTCACTGGTTTTCTCGCTAATGTCGACGATGGCGATGACGAGAACAACGATGATGATGACAATGGCGATGACGACGACAACGACGATGACCACGACGACGACAACGATGATGATGATGATGCCAATAATGATTATTATGATGATGATGATAGTGATGGAGTTGGTAATGATGAAGTTGATTGGCACTAATTACTCTCTTGCCAAATTAAAATTTTCACATTTAATTTGTCTGTAGGAATCCTTGATGTTATCCTCCTTATGCAGAAGGTCAGTTTTATAGATATTCTCACTTTTGGTAGAAGGTAGTTACGTTTCTAATTATTTAACGAGTGCCGCTTCCAGAAAAATGTGTTCCGCTAAATTGACTTTACTTTGATACTCCATGTTACGACAAAGTCCTGAAGTGGTGATCCAACAAACCAACGACTTTCAAGCCTCAAATTATTATATCAAGACTGAGGGAAAGAGGGAGAGAGAGAGAAAGAGGAAGAGAGAGAGAGAGAGAGAGAGACAGAGAGAGAGAAACAGACAGTGATAGAAACAGACAGGGAGAGACAGAGCGAGACAGGGAGAGAAAGAGAGAGAGAGAAACAGGCAAACAGACAGCGGCAGAAAGAGGCAGGGAGAGAGAGCGCGCAAGTGAGAGACAGAGCGAGACAGACAGAGAAAGAGAGAAAGAAAGAGAGAGAGAGAGACAGAGACAGACAGACAGACAGACAGAGACAGATGAAGAAAGAGAGTGAGAGAAAGAAAAAGAGAGCGAGACTGACAAAGAGAGAGAGACAGACGGACAAAAGAGACAGAAAAAGACACAGAGAGACAGTGAGAGATAGTGAAAAGACAAACAGAGAAAGCGAGACAGAGAAAGAGAGAGAGATAGGGAGAGTGAGGAGATTTTAGGTTTGAGTTGGCACAAATTCACAGCGATTCTCATAAGTCATTGAGTTGCGTAGCTACAGTTAGAAACTCTGTGTTGGTGTCGTGTATCCAGAACAAGTAAAAGACATTCAACATAATTTAGATATTAGTTTCTAACCTTGGAACAAGGCTATATTTCACATCTATATTTAAGAGATGAGGAATTATGTGCATTATTTACATTATTTACATTTGACGGATATTTGTCCTCATCTTGTTTGTTGTTAACACAACGTTTCGGCTGATATACCCTCCAGCCTTCATCAGGTATCTTCGAGAAATTTCGAACCTGGGTTCTCATTCCTAAAGTATTTTTCGTTGTATTATATGCCCACGGGCATATGGCGTAGTGGTTACGAGGGCAGGCTACTAACCTCAAGATTCCGAGTTCGATTTCTGAACAATAATAATGATAATAAGAAGAACAAAAACAAGATCGACTGCCCCACCCCACAAAATCTCAGGACTTGTGTCTATAGGAAAAAGTATATTGCGACAGTTATAGAATACAGAAAGAAGTGTAAAACCGATAACTATATAATCCAACCAAAATATCTCAGTTACACAAACGTAAACAGAATTACTATTTAGCCTTAAAATACATTGTACATATTCAAAGAACCTTCTTGGTTTAGTGATACGGAAGGTTTTTCTGGCATTCTTTTATTCTTCTACTTTTTTCAGTCACTTGACGTTGGCCATGCCGGATCACCACCCTTTCATCGAAGAAATTGACCCCTGGACTTATTCCTTGTAGGCCTGGTGCTTATTCTATCAATCTCTTTGCTGAACGGCTAAGTTACAGGGACGCAAACACACCAACATCGGTTGCCAAACAATGGCGATGGTGGAACAAACAAACACACACACACACCCCC
>NC_068985.1:99300868-99301996 GCF_001194135.2 Octopus bimaculoides | reverse complement strand
GCTTCTGATCTTGGCTCATGTTTTCACGATTCTGTTGATCACTATCTCTCTTATTTTGAAAATACTCTTCTCTTTGCTCCTGGCTCACTTGTTCTATCCTTTGCTGGTTTTTTACCTCCTATGCCGTAGGATACGTTACCTCTCCTCTTGGCTTATTTTGTTTCTTCTCTGTCTCACCCTCGCACGATTTTGATTCATTATTCTTTTCTACTCTAGGCACAAGGCCCGAAATTTTGGGGGAGGGGACCAGTCGATTAGATCGACCCCAATATGCAACTGGTATTCAATTTATCGACCCCGAAAGGATGAAAGGCAAAGTCGACCTCAGCAGAATTTGAACTCATAACGTAAAGACAGACGAAATAGCGTTAAGCGTTTCGCCCGGCGTGCTAACGTTTCTGCCAGGTCACCGCCTTTTTATTCCTTATTACCACCCGTTGTCCCTCGTGCAACTGTTCTCTCCCTCTTCGTTGATGCTCTCGTGCTGCGTCCCTCATGAGATTATCCATATTTTAAAACTTATTAAAACGATAAATCTCTAACGTAATTGAGAGTGTTTCAATTGAAAAACATATACGAATGTATTAGACAGTTTTGGGTTTAAAAGGTGAAAAGATTTCTAAGATACTCACCTAATATGAAAGGACACAGTATATAAGACACGATAATTAATTGCATTGTAGGAAAGTAAAAAGCAAAGGGAAAAAATGGAATTAATATTTTTGATTTTGTTCAGCTTTAAGAATTTAATTTTTTTTAATGCATTCGTCAATTGCTTGAAAGAAGAAAAAACAAATTGGAAAAATTCTGACCAAAACAGAGAAATTCAAACTTAACAAAAAAGTATAGAAAGAGAAACTTGTGTTTATTTCCACCACGCGACACTTATTAGAAAGAAAAAGTTGTATTCGAAAGCCAAACGATATTTTATAGCTAAGGGGTAATTTTATAATTAAAACAAATTCAAAATTTGAATTTCAGAACATAAGACTTAACATGTTGTCTGGTGTATGAGCGAATTCAAATGGGCAGAAGACCTAAAACAAATGTGTGGGGGGGAGAGGACTTTTAATAATCAGGGGTCAATTTCATTTCAATCGTAGAAAGGAATTCAAATATCAGCCACTC
>NC_068985.1:99299714-99300532 GCF_001194135.2 Octopus bimaculoides | reverse complement strand
CTCTCACTCTCTCTACCTTTCTCTCTCACTTCCTCTCTCCCTTGCTCGATACACGCGTTAAATTTAAGTATCGTAACTTTCTCATTAAGATCGTCGCTGCTTCGGTGGCCTATTAGGCCTGGATGTCGAGAAGTAGTAATTCAATGCAAGGTTGTCGGTTTTAAATCTCTTCCAGAAATTACAAGAGATCAAATCAAGAATCTTTATTTAAGCAACAAAATTTCTTTCAACAATTTCTTTTTCTTAATCGTGACACACGCTTCAGATACGTACAAAAGAAAAAATGGCGTATTGATATTATTGTATTGATAGTATGCATTTTACAGTTTAGATTCACGAAATCTCCGATCTGTGGTGCAAAATGAAAATAAAAAATTAGGGATTCCTGTAGTATTGCATGTTCGTGTTGCTTTGATGTTTGTTTGTCGTGGCTTCGTTTTGATTTCTTTTGTATCCCTTATCAGTTTTAGTGGATTGGAGGGGTAAGATGTTTTCCTGCTCTTAACAGATATAAATTGCTTGCAGATGAGAATTTGTCGTATGACATAACATTCTAAGATGAGATAAAACTTGGAATTCTTTCGCATGCTGGAGAGGAGTCAGGCACAAGTTCATGTAATTCAGGATAAAAGAAAATTATTATTATTATTATTATTATTGTTATTATTATTATTATTATTATCGATAGTGCTACGGAGGAGGCGTTACCAGTTCCAGATAAACTCTACAGGCACGGATGTGCTATCAGATGGGTTTTCCAAGGTGCGCGCAGATTGACAAAACAGTTCTGCACGCACTCATTCAGTGTCAAGCTACTG
>NC_068985.1:99294361-99297648 GCF_001194135.2 Octopus bimaculoides | reverse complement strand
TCTTTCGTACTATGTCTGTTTTTCTTTCTATCTATTTTCCTATTGCTTTCTCTTGTCTTCTTTCCCTCACCCAGTCTTAGTCCATCTAATGTTGCCATATCAGGACATTTTCCTTTCAGTTATATCCTTTTCTATCTGAGTGTCTTTCCCCGTTCTCATTCAAATGTACATCTCTATACATAATATTTACACAGCTAATTGCCACAGCCCTTACAGTGTCAGATAGATTTCTTTGAGGTAATCTCCCTGCTTTCTGCTTTCTCAATTCAGATCCCATCGAAAACGAATTCAGCTTTCATCTCTTCGCAAGGGATTAATGAAGAATCGAACATGTATTTGCGTGGATTCTCCTCTTTTGCTCGGCCTGTTTAGTTCCTAAGAAAAAGAAAATGGCTGTAATCATGTCTAGAAAAGTATGGACTCCACCAAGCTTGAAATTGGCGAAGACATGCTGTCTGCTGCGTTGGCGCTCTTGCGACCTTTTCATAAAATTGATAGCCCACGTTGAGGCAAGATGAGCACTGTATAATATGGAGATATATAAGGTAAAAACTTTCAAGAAACATAGAATGTTTTATTCAACTGCATGATTGGTCGTACAGTTTCCCCGAGATAGTAAATCACGTGTGTAGTAGTAGTAGTAGTAGTAATAGTAGTAGTAGTAGTAGTAGTAGTAGTAGTAGTAGCAGTCTTATTGGTGGTGGTGGTCGTCGTCGTCGTGGAAGTTAGTATTTACCTTTAACTTTAGACAATAAGAATAATAGTAATAATGATAATAATAAATAATTTTTAATACTTATTGTAATAATAATAATAATAATAATAATAATAATAACAACAACAACAAGAATATTATCATTAAAATATTATCTTAAATAACAATTATATCTAACTCCAACGCCAGTTGCTTTTACTCTTTCCCTGCTATAGTTGGTAAAGCAAGTCTTTCCCAGTAAAGCTACATTAGTTGAGTTTGAAGTATACTGGCATTTTTACGAGCATACTCGCGATCTTGTTCTCGTAAGCATGTTCATTATTATTATTTCATCACATTATAGTTTTGTACCTTCTATTACCATTTATTTAGGTTGATATCCGTATCTTAATACGATACTATGCTATGGTTGTTTAATTAATTATATTTACAATCTACACTTAATTTTCCTTCAGTATATAAGTTTGTTTACATAAAGTGTAATATATAAAGAATTCATTGGATTCTCTCCCTTTCTCCTTTACTTAGATTTCTTGTCTACTATTATTTTGAACGTTAGATTTTTGGTATCTTACTGCGGTTCATTCATAGCCCCTCTCCCCTAACAGCTCCTTGTAAACTAGCATTCTTGTTTCTAACGGTCATTTACTTAGCTATATAGTGTTATTACTCGTACGCAACCTTAGCATTTAGCGCATGTCTTGCTTTTGTAAGTTGGTTCCCTGGCGATGAATTTATGTGCATTTCCAGCACCTCTTACTTCTTTGGAGTAGAGTGAACATAAATTTTGAAACATATGTAGGAATTAAAGGAACTTATTGATCATATGCGTTTTGCACCATTTATTATTATTCTTCATATCTATTCAAAATGCATCACTTTAACATGGAATTTCTACTCATTAACCGGGTATGATATCCCAGTTTTTGTATGATTTTTGCTACCCTGGTAACTATTAACATATTTACATTATGGAAGTTATTTCAACAAAGATAATATTAATACATACATAAATTAATATATATACAGGGTGTCCACAAAGACTGGGTACATGGTGATTAACACATACTTTAAGAAATTATTATTTTTTATATTTAATTGTTTATGCTATGATTTTATTTAATCCATGTACCCAGACCTTGTGGACACCTTGTATATATATTACTTTGCTAGATGTGGTTAAATATTGGTAAATTTCCTTGGGATTAAGGTCATGATCTAACAAAATCGTTTGCACCCGGCCAAAATATTTATCGGCATTTCGTCTGTCTTTGCATTCTAAGTTCAAATTCTACGGAAGTCGACTTTTCATTAGAATCTTTCTGTGTCGATAAAGTAAGTGCCAATTAAACACTGGGAGTCTGTGGAATCTACTAAACCCCTGTATCGCAAACTTGCTGGCCTTGTACCAAAATTTGAAACCTTCGGTCAACCTGGGTGGAGGTGTTGTAGAATGCTGAGCACAAAGCACATTTTATTGCTCGATGTTCAATAACCAACTTTGATCAGGTATTAATGTTTAGCATGCCATGTGTGGGGCTTAGATCCACGTGCACACAACGTGAAGTCGGAAGAAATACCACTAATCTTTCTCTCCCTCTGCTCGCCTTAAAATATCTATATTAATAATATTGAATAAATAAGTCGTCAACAGCTAATGTCGAAATGCAGGTTTATTGTCCAGCAGATTTGCGAATCAGCGGATTAGTTGGAATAGTTGTGCTTAGCGTCGAGAATTTGTTCCACTGAGTTTTCTTTGGATCTTGACAGGCAGATCTCTTGCAACGGCGACTGAATATAGTAAATTATTTCTGCCAACATTTATCATCATGGCCGACGAAAATATGCGACCGATCTCCGCCTGCTTTGCTCTAATCCTTGACTGTGAAGTAAGATAGATTGTTTGCAATTTATTTCCCGGTATGCCGCCTCGAATCTCCTTCGGCATAAACAGTGATTTAACGACTTCTTGCTTTACGTGTTAAGGCAGAGGAATTCCATCACGTTTCTCGCTCTCCTAATTCCTAATTATGCATATAAAATCGCTGACATCAATCAATAGACTGACAAAATGAATAACTAGGAAAGAAAATCTCATGCATTTTTTTAAATGTCTTTTTGTACGCTATGTTCACATACTGGCAGGATCGGCTTTGCCTGCCATCCTATCGAAGTAAATAAGATTAAGAACCAGTGAACCAATTGGGTCGGTATAATCTTCCGTATCAACTAGGCGGTGAGCTGGCAGAAACGTTAGCATGCCGGGCGTAATGCTTAACTGTTTCCGTTCTGATTTCAAATTCCGCCGAGGTCGACTTTGCCTTTTATCCTTTCAGAGTCGATAAATTAAGTACCAGTTGCGCACTGGGATCGATCTAATCGATTGACCGCCTGCCCCAAAAAATCGGGCCTTGTGCCTAGACTGCAAAAGAAAAGAAAAAATAAGAATCTTCTGTACCAATTGCCAAAATGCGTGGCCTTATAACTATGCTAAAAAAAACAATATAAAACAACCAGTTTGTTTTAGTTATTTTTTTTTATTCTAGCTGATCAGAATCTTTTATCTTTTATC
>NC_068985.1:99287740-99292740 GCF_001194135.2 Octopus bimaculoides | reverse complement strand
CTTCTTTTTTTTTTATTTGTCCGTGATGGTGAGAGGAAGAATATATACAGAAATAGAAGGAAAAATTACCACCAGCCAGGAGTTTTTACAGCAAGGAATAGAAGGGAAAAACCAGAATAGAATAGCACAAACACAAAAGGAGAAATGGCGATTAAAACGTCACAATTAGCATGATAGTCCTTAGAGATTATCAGAAGTTGCATAGATCCTAGCTTATGTCTATTGTTAAGAACAAGTTGTCTCTCAGTTCTGAAAGTAAGTCCTTCGAAGAATCACTCTTATCACTTTTAGCCATGTTCAGGAGGACAGCATCTCCAACTTGATACAGAATTTTTATTTCAAATGCTGCTTCAAGACAGACTGAATTTCTCTTTTTGTTTGTCTTCATTCTTTGCAATCACGGACACCACGTAGAAGAAGCTCACATAACCTTTCTGGCCAAAGGAATGTTGCTGTGTCATTTTGCCGATGGACGTGCTTGTTAGACTGATCTAACCTACACACAAGTTAGCAACATGTGTGTAATGGTTATGTTGCACAATGCACATCTATTGACCTAATTATATATAATATATATTATAATAATATATAAGATATATATTATAAAAATATGTTAGTATTATTTAAATTCTGAACGGTTTTGCTGGTGTTTGTTTATGTAATTTTGATTTCTTCATCCATCAGGTTCTACTAAGATAGAAACGCAAGTAAAATTAATAATAGAGAAACGAAAATAAAACTTTGGAAACAGACTAAAAGCCAACGTAAGATCGTAACCATGTAAAGTAAATATAACAAATAATGGAGAATCCTTGTCCGGTACCCGATCGATGCCAAAATCTAATCCGTTCGTGCCATTCACGAGGTCAAACATCCCTGAATGTTTCATCCGAATCATTCCTGCAGTTCTTGAGATATAATGTCCACGGACAAACAAACACGACTGAAAACAATACCTCCGCGTTCGCTACAGAGATTCTAAAACGAGGTACTTTTTGAAAGGTTACCTGACGAGACACATCAGCACCAATGATGCACCATAACTGTTGGCATAGCATCCCACCCACGAGAGACCGATGCACGATGGGTCGAAAATATCGTCTGATAAAGAGTCTCATAAATTGTATTTAATTTGTCAAACTCTCATATGTTATACAATTGGTAGTGATGTAAATAGATAGATATGTATGATATACTTCAGAAATGGAACCACACGTGGGCCGTAGCCAATTTTGATTCTTCTTTGGACGTTTTCTTTTCTCCTTTACGACTAAGAGCTACGCTCGAAACGTTAAAGACTCTATCCTTTCATCGGTTATCAAACTAATATAATTCTTCTGCTCGTCCTCACGTTCGTTTTCTTCTCACTTCGTGTCTCTTTTTTTTTTTCGTTTTTAATTCGTTCTTTTTTCATTTTTTGTCTTCACTATATGTATATGTGTGTGTATATGTGCGTGTGTCTTTGTATTTGTGTATGTATGTATGAATATACGTATGCATATATGTGTGTATGTGCGTGTACTCACACACATGCACACACACAGATACATACATGCATTGCATATCACATGTTTCCATTTGAGGATTGGTCCAGTTAATATCAAGTTGATGTGAAGCTATCCGTTTGATTCTCTCGAAACAATGAACGCCCCACCACCTCGTCTTTCAAATTGCTAGAATAACTACCAACCAAATCTCGTTCAATTCACATCCGACGTCAGAGGCGTACACTAGCGTTGAGGGCAATTTGGTGTGGTCATGAATATTAGCCTGCACAATGAGATTGTTCCAGAGTTAAACCTCAGCAACCGTACTAATATGCTATTTGGTAATATGCAGGAGCCTTATACTCTTCATCAAAATAGACACAGCACACATGAGATATTCACAAAATTACTTATATGCAAGCCAACGAATATTCTATAGCAGACTAATTTTATTCATTTATGTGTATCTTTAAAGCATTTTTCACTTTTTCATAATCAAAACGCGATATGAAGTAGAACATTTCCTAAACAATCGATATGATATATTCCATATAATGTAAAACCAAACGGTGCCATATATATATATATATACATTATCGACTGGAATTCTATTTTCATTTTTTGTGATATAGCTATAGTCATCCTAGAATTTTTCTTTTCATAAGATTACAAAATATGCGTGTGCTCCATGGTATGTGTTATGCGGATATTTTTAAGTAGTAATACGCAAAAGATTATGCGTAGACCATGCTTCAATTTCCTTTTCATTGCAGGAACAGTGACAAGAAGACGAGCTTAATACGACCACCTGGTTCTCAGATGTCTTTAACAGAAATTAACTCAGGAACAACAATTCTTCCCAGTGATTCCGGTTCCATATCTGGTCACTTTTTCCCTGTAGCTACTGTCTTATGGATGTTTTTGCCAACTGTTGGCCGCATTATTTTCTCTCGTTTAAGACAGTTTACACACTTCAAGGTCACTGACCTTTCTCATCTGGTTAACTTATATAAAGCGTTTGAGAAACTGTCTTGTCTATGCAAGAAACGTATTGATTAAAATCGAATAGCGTCTTGGAATAAGACTGATGAATTATAATTAAACTTACAGCTAAAATCGGATCAAAATAATCTTCGATAGCAATCGATTAATTTAATTTGTATTAATTGCTCCGTTCGTTCACTCTTCACTTCGTTGATCCTGTGGTTGTCAGGTAACTAAATCAATAACACTTACCTGTTTCTTAGATGAATTCTTCTCTGTGCGCTTAGTAATATTGACCTGTAGAAGAGGTCAGTAGAAACTGTTTTCGTCTAACAACACGTACATACACACAATCACACACACACACACACATACACACACACACTGTATGTTTGACTCTTTAAAAAAGAAGTAACGATTAATTCATTACTGAAATTTTTGCTCATTCTTAAATACGTCACCGACATTCTTATGTATTACTCTGTTGAGACTTAATCGTATTAATCAAAGTAAATTTGCCATTCTCTTGCTGAAGATTTAAATACAAACACAGATAAACGATACACACAAATGAAAATCTCTTAAAGGTAACCAACCAATTAAAATCATTGGATTGGAAAAAATGTTCAGAAATGTGCAATCTTACATCTGAGCTGTTGTAAATCCAGCAATAATAACTTTCTAGTATTCAGTGACTTCTTTCATTCGTTGAATTTTGGCCATGCTGGGGCACGTTATTTAAGGGCTTAGTCAAAGGAAGAAACCACCCAATCTTCTTTTTAACACATCTCTAATTCTAACAGCCCGCTAGATTAATTGGAGGTAAACTAATCTACACGGGTTGTCAAGCAGATGACAGATGAGGAGAAGCTCCAACGCAAAGTTTTACATATACACGTGCACGCACACGTACACACACGAATACACTCACATATTTTCCTCCAGGATTCCGTTTACCAGACTTGCTCGCAAAATATTCATTAGTTCGGAGCTATAGTAGAAGACATTCGACTAAGATACTGCTCGTTAGAACAGGACACTTATCACCCACCCGGTTGTGAATCTCATTTTGTCATCACAGAAGTGTTGTGACAAAAAGTGGACTGACCCATTTCAATAAAATAAAGAAGCAGGAGTTGCTGTGTGGTAATTAGCTTGCTCACCAACCACATGGTTCGGGGTTCATTCCCACTGCGTGGCACCTTGAGCAAAGTGTCTTCTATTATAGCCTCGGGCCGACCAAAGCCTTGTGAGTGCATTTGGTAGACGGAAACTGAAAGAAGCCTGTCGTATATATGTATATATATATTTATATATGTATGTGTGTGTATATGTTTGTGTCTGTGTTTGTCCCCCCGAAATCGCTTGACAACCGATGCTGGTGTGTTTACGTCCCCGTAAGCTAGCGGTTCGGCAAAATAGACCAATAGAATAAATACTAGGCTTACAAAGAATAAGTCGTGGGGTCGATTTGCTCGACTAAAAACAGTGCTCCAGCCTGGCCACAGTCAAATGACTGAAGCATGTAAAAGAGTAAAAGAGTATACTAAACTTTGTGAACTGTCGGAGTTGGCAGTCGACTGTTGACAGCGGCAGTTGACAGCGTTGATCGTTCGTATTGGATTACTGTGTTAGTTTAATATCCTACTTACGTTTGGTGTAGTACGGAGTACGTTATACGTAAACATATTAATTCTGCAAAAAGATGTTCTAGATAACTATATCCAAATATTCATTTGGGTAATACTATTCCTACACCCTTGTGCACATTTCAACGTCATCATAACATTACTGACGACGAGATATTGAAAACTCCCGAAGATATAACAATAACCACGCTCGCACTTTCAGTTTTTATTCTTTTAAAGTTTATATATCATTTTACTAATAAGATATCTCGCGTTCTAAACTCCGTGGAGGCGTGTGGGTTACTGGTTAGGGTGTTAGTCTCATGATCGTAAGATTGTGGTTTCGATTCCTGGACCGACTACATTTCACATTGCTCCCGTCCATTCAGCTGGTAAACAGGAGTCATTCTGTGACGGACCGGCGTCCCGTCCAGGTGGGGAATATGTTACGCCATAAAAACCGGGAACCGGCCCTTGCGAGCCGGTGTCTCTTCGAGAAGGCAAACTTCAATTTATTTTCTATACTCCGTTCTAATATGGCATTGTATCATCCAGAAATAATATCATAACTACATTAGACGGCTTTGAACGCAGAATAAAGGGGCATAAATTGGATCAACCATCCCTTCACTGATTTCACCGATTATGATGTATTATATATATTCTATGGCAATTCTATTGCATCTGAATAATGAAATTCATCGTATATTTTCTACATAATAATGCTTGAGAACTTCAGGCACATTCATTGCTGTACGAGATAACAAATATTCGTACAAATAAACAAGTATTCACACGTGAAAGTAGCCCAGAAAACATACTCTTTTGAACGCATTAGCGCATTTAAGCATAAATATGTCCATGTAATTATGGAAACCATATATATATATATATATATATA
>NC_068985.1:99281974-99287182 GCF_001194135.2 Octopus bimaculoides | reverse complement strand
ATATATATATATATATATATATATATATACACATATATATATGTGCATGTGTGTATGTGTGTGTTTATATGTATGTATGCGTTTATACTTGCACATATACTTATATCTGCGTACGGTGATACATGAATACATATATCTATATGTGAGTGGGTGCTTGTATGTTTGTTGCTGTGGGTATGTATGTTTGTCTGACAAATATTTTCATTCAACATTCGGTATCCGTACATCGTAGGTGAGCTATATTTCTATTTCAAAGTAGTCTAATATATTAATGGTGATTCAATAAAAATTCCGGTTTTCACTCATATTTATGCTCTGCCTGTCTTTTATAAGAACACCATACATCTCTGTTTAATATCCTGTCTCAAACTTTAAAAAGCGAAATCTCCTATCATGAAAAGTCATTCTTCTCTGTCTATTTCGCATATATTTACTAAGTTTATCGAAGCTATGTTCGACTTCCGGTGTGTATTAAACTTCCGGTGTGTATTCACTTCCGTTATGTTTCTTTAGAACCATATCATTTCTAATGTTTCTCCTTTACTTATTAATGTTTTCTTCTTTTTCTTTCGGTTTATTGAGGATTTTTTTTTTATTTATTTTTATGTTTCACATTTGCATTTGTATCTCCGAAACATCCGAATAGAAAATGCTTCTTCGAGTAGAACACTAGTTATCACATAAAAACAATATCGATTCATATATCCAGCTAAACTACATACATATTCACAATATATATGCATGCTTCTATGCACATGCATACATAAAAACTTATACGTATGTATACATACATAAACACATACATACCCATACACGCAAACACAGACACACACACACACACACACACACTTATATGTATATGTAAACCCACGCACTAACACAAGGATATGTGTGTAGATTTATCTATATATATATGTTTGTGTGTGTGTATAAACCCGCACATATATATATATATAAACGTATATATGTATGTGTATATATGTGTGTGTGTGTGTATGTTTATGTGTGTGTATGTATGTATGCATATATATGTATATGTAAACACGCACGCGCACATGCATACATACACACGCACGCACACACACGTACACAGGCGCACAAATATCTCTATCTCTATATACATATATATGTGGAATATTTGCTTCGTTTCTTTTTGTAAGATTTGTCGCAGCGAATGGGGAGTGGATATATATATATATATATATATATATATATATATATAGTGTGTGAGGAGTGGAAACCAACCCGTGGGTACAAAAAATAAATTAAAAACACCTAACTCATGGACGTGATGGGAAAACACAAAAAAAAACATTATGCAAAACAACTAGGCATTGGTCTTATCATAGCTGTGGTGGGTGAATGAAATACTGCGAAATATTTTTGCAAGGGCTGGACGTGGAAAGAGAGAAGGGAAAGAGATGTGATAGAGACCTATGAAATTGATGCGAAGGGAGAAGAATAGGAAGTGAAGCAAGGAATATTTTGGAATATGTTATGATTGTATATAATTCGGTTGGTGACAAGGGAGGTGTATTTAGGATGTTAAAACAGTCACAGATCACGCCCGTGTAAATGAAAAGTAAATACGTAAAGAAACGTCAGGATTAAGACTAAAACATTAGGTAGTAAAAACGTTGAAATAAATAAATGTATAAAAGTTGTTAATATATGAACAGAGAAATATGCGATATTAATGGAGGAATGGGCAATAAATGAATAAATAAATAAATGAATTAGAGGAATAGTTATTATGTTATATTGATATTAAAATCTCTTCGATGCGTAAATGCGATCAGTACGTGGCTCAAATGCAAATAGAATATGAATTGATATGGATTACAGTATGGAAAAGAAGTGTTAGGAACATTGGTCGAGGACACGTATACGTCATAAGAATGAGACGTATATACAGGCGGTATGTGACAAGCAGGAAATGTAAGTAAAATGCTGAATTGTTGGGTAACTACAGCTGGACAATATGGAAGAACTACAATTATAAATGGTGATGGAAAAACGCAGCAGGTTAGTAAACTGTACTTTGAGTGTTATTTATAGATATACAGAGCAAGTTCTGTATAGAATAAGCTGTGAATATTGGGACAGATTTGTGAATTATGTTAAATTTTCATAATGCTTAAGTACTAATTAAATACTAAATATTTAATTGGAAATTGTCTTGCCAGTCACAATTCCATTCTCAAATCGTACAAAACTGAATCAAGTCCAGTCTCGTCTGCATCAAATTTATTGATTTTAGTGAAACGTCGTCCTCTAACTTGTTTTATTTAGTTGGATAGTTGTAAAGCCTTCAGTTGAACGAGCAAAGAAGATGAATTAATTGTTAATTTGTATCTTGAGATGTACCTTCATGTTAAAAGATTTGAACATTGGTCTGCTCAATCAGATTATTCTGAGGCTAAGCCTCACCAAAAACACCAATGTGCTATTTTGTGCAAGAGGGTTATATTCTTACTCAAAATAGATACAGCACGCTGAGATACTCAGAAAATGACTTATATGCAATGCAACTAATATTCCACAACAGGATAATTTTATTCCCTTACTAGCTAAAAAGCCTCACTCCGTGCGGACTTCTAATCTAGCTCTTGTAGAAGGCTAATTGAGCTTGCGGTCCAAAACTCAAGAGAGCAATAATAATAAAGCGCATACAAATATGGTGTTACCCTACCAAGTTAGTATTACTTCAGTTTAAATGAAAAGCTTGAAAGTTCACAATTTTGGGGAGTTCTTTAAAAATTTGAATTTTTAACTGTTAGCATATGACGAATCCTCCTCGAGATCTGATACCAATGCTGGATGTTCAAAAACTAAATGAGGGACAGATTTTCAACCCTGAGATAATCCTGATTCGAAATAGGTATAATATATCTATGTAGAGCAAATACCGACTGAGATACAGGGGTCCCGGACGGACGGACGGACGGACGGACGGACGGACAGATGAAATTTCGTGTTTATGATAGATGTGTGTCTCTAATGTTTTTTCGTAATCAAATCGCTATCTTAAGTAGAACATTTCCTAAGAAATCGATATAATACATTCTATATAGTGTAGATTCAATTTTTTGTCTTGAAGTTTACCGCCATGTTTAAGGGTTTGGCACCTTGGCCTGATCAATCAATTTGTACCTGCATTTCAATAAACTCTCTATACTCGCCATGAAATGCACAGAAAATTACGAAACCATTGGTTTATCTCTCCATTGATAATACAATTTGAAGCGATCTCAGTAAATTTTAGTCTTCTTAAACCTGTAGCAAAGATTACCCTTCTTTACAAGAAGAGATTATTAGCTTAAAGCTAATTATATTGTTTAGGAACAGGTCGATGTAATTTGCATAAAAGTGAATACATTGACAACGTGAATTAATTACTTCATTCACAATGTATGACACAGCGCAGTGTTTCTGCATAATTTTGAATGTAAGTTATATATTTTTTTATTCATAGAATTTTAGCCTCAGTGAATTGACTGATACGAAATGAATTACTTGAACAGTTGATACACAAACATTAATTGTCAGTGCATTCACTACAATGTAAATGACACTGAAACATTGAGCTAAATCTGAGTGCAGTATTCACCATGACGTGTAGCTATTACCAGCTTGGTGCTAACTGTATTTATGTTAAGTATTCAGTCTCTGATGAAAACACTAGAAGACTACAAGTTATTCATTTGGAGCTCATAGTTTTCTCTCAATACGGAAAAGAAATAAAGAATACGCTTTTGTCATTTTGTTTAAATTTCACACCTTAATCTAAAATGTTGTCATTATTAAAAAATGTGAAAGCGGCGAGATGACAGTATCGTTAGCCCCCACCCCACCCCCGGAAACAAAAAACGCTTAGCGACATTTCTCCCTTCGAGGTTGGCTTTTCGTTTCATCATTTAAAGGTCGATAAAATAAGTAACAATTAAGAAGTAGTGTCAATGTCATCGAAGATCCTACACTACTAGATTTTAGACGTTTTGCCTATAGTACAAAGAATTATTGAATACTTTTGAGACGTATATACTTCAAATTAGCTTCAAACGTTGTTTGGTGAAAATTCATTAATTAAATTTCATTTTCGGTGCTGGCAGTCTGATATATAACTGAATGGACAGTTTAGCTGAGCTTGCATAATATACAGATGACGGTGATATATTAATCTATTAATATTTCTGTAGACAGATGAGAATTCTTCCTTCGACTGAAAGAAAACGAAGCAAGCATCGAGTTAGATTGCATCCTGGATTAGCCCCCTTTGTTTCTTTCCACAGCGGCGCCAAAAAATTTTCGAATATCTCTAACAGTGCAAATCAACGAAAATTGCAATGAATTGCACTTATAGGTCAATTAATTAAACAACGTGTTCCAGGCGTATATCGTTCTGCAAATAAAGCTACTCAAATTAGCTGATTCTTAATCTCTGTGGACAAATCAAGAGCTAATGAATTATCTCTGTGAATGACAGGTGTTTAGTCTTTTACTGACGAATTACTAATAAAACTAGAAACCAGTCAGAATATGCTTACTTGTCTTTCTAAACCTCTCCTATATTGCTTACTTTTCACGAATGAAAAACGGATAATATACATTTAGCATTATTCAAATTCACTATGTACTGCGCCAGGATTTGCGTACATGTATAAACACATACGTACCTACACACACACACACACATACATAGATATATACGCACATGCATACATAAGAACAGACTTGTACATACGTTGCATACATGTATGTGTGTGTGTGTGTGTGTTTATGTGTGTATATATATGTATCAATATAACTTTAAGTCATCTACAAAAAAGTGTGTGAGTGACATTAATTTTACTCTTTTCTGCCTATCCCAGCATGTATTATTGTCATTTTGTTAACAAGGCTGACAAGGAATATATACGTATACATGTGTGTGTGCGCGCGCGTGTATTTGCGTGTTGTGTTAAAGTGAGATTATTCTACGGCAATTTTAAGAATACCAAGTGATCACGTGCCTCTATTCTGAGAGCAAAGCCGAATCTATTGTGGAGATCAACTTGACTAGAACTTCAAGTTTCGTTTATTGGTTTGTTCAAACACTCTACCTGAAGAAGCAGATAAGCGAGACTTGACATTCCACTCGTTTTGATCTTCCAAACTCATATATATATATGTATATATATATGTGTATATATATATATATATATATAT
>NC_068985.1:99274258-99281711 GCF_001194135.2 Octopus bimaculoides | reverse complement strand
ATATATATATATATATATATATATATATATATATATATATACACACACACACACATATGAACATATACTGATGTGTGAATGTATGTATCATATCATAACATATGTCATATCATATCATACACCATTTTTTATCGACATGCTAACATCTGTGAAATGTGTGCGCGTTTCTAATAATAAAAATAGCGCCAACACAAGTGACTGGGAATTAAAGGAAAATATATGACTGAATTAATCCTTTGATCGCAATATTCTTTATCAGTTTTTACTGACATTTTCCCCTAGTGTGAACATTTCCAGATATTTTTATGGATAGGAGGTACATTTCTCAAGAAGAGAATTTTATTCCTTTACATTTCTTGCTTTGGTTTATTTTCCGTTTTTCTTTTGGGTTCCGGAGAGGTTAACCGCTTTTATCTTCGTGCCAGGTGTTAAAGAATTTTCATCTGATATTTTTATCTGGATATTCAGCTCTGAAGTTCAAAAGAACAAGTTGACTTCGTTAGCGTGTGTTTCATCTCAAAGCAACTTTGATAATTTTTACCTCAGTTTTACTTCATTCGCTATTTTATTAGTTCTCTTGAAGCAGAAACGTTCCGAGAGCTAATATTTACCGCGAATATATTTGATTATAAGATCCGTTGCTGGATACTTTTGGTCATGAAAATATTCGAGTAGTGCACGTTTTATCTCATTAGTGTTGACTGCTTAATTTCGATCAATTTGTATGAGTCACAATTTCCCACATCTCAAAATAATATATGGATTAATGTCTTCTAAACGTCTTCATTACCTGCAAATTATGTAAATCAAAACTACAAAAGCACAAAATCTCCAATATGAAGTAGGAACATTTAACTTTACATCTTATATGAAACTAATTTTACTCGTTAGTCTAATTAATTTAGCAAGCATTATAAGATTGACTTTATATTAGGATAATCATTGTGTTTAACAGAACAGAAAAAAAAAACTGAAGTAATTCTTTCTAAATCCCAAATGTCAAAGAGAGATTGTGCTTTTTACTTTTCTTTTTCTTCTTTTCCCTTTTGCTCGGACCTTTGATATGTTTTTACAAATGAAAAATAAAATTTTCTTTTTATAAGCCTCCTGTCTAGAGCATATCTCTCACTGAGAGAACTGACCTTAGGATTAAGGGCAATAATCGTTGGTTCTACAGTACTGTGTACTTTTGTGATCGTTAGCGCTTATCATTCTTCCTGGTGCCACTGAGTATAGCAAGAGAAAAGCAATGAAATTATGATCAAGCGAGGAACTTTGCTGCAATGCTTGCAGTAGAGCGGATATGGCTAAAAAGACACGTGCCAAGGAGGAGAAGGTCTAAGTCTATCATTCCTAAATAAGCATACATGAGTAACTGCGTGGTAAGAAGCTTGCTTCCCAACCACATGGTTCCGGGTTCAGTTCCATTGCATTTCAACTTGGACAAGTGTCTTCTACTATAGCCTCGAGCCGACCATAGCTTTTTGAGTGGATTTAGTAGACGGGAACTGAAAGAAGCCCGTCATACATATAAATGTGTGTGTGTGTGTGCGTGTGTGTTTGTGTGTGTGTGTGTGTTTATGTGCGTGTCCGTGTGTGTGTATGTGTGTCTGTCTGTATTTGTCCCCCACCAACCATCACCGATTGACAACCGGTGTTGGTGTGTTTACGTTCCCGTAAGTTATCGTTTCGGAAAAAGAGCACGATGAAATAAATACTAGCTTTGAAATATATTAGTCTTGTTGTCAATTTGTTCGACTAAAATCCTTCAAAGCGGTGCTCCATCATGGCCTCACTCAAATGACCCAACCAAATAAAAGAATAAAAGAATATAACAGTTACAAGAGACAATCTTTCACGCACACATACACGCGCGCGCGCGCACACAGACGCACAACCACACATCTATATACTATATCACTGTCGCTAATACTGCATTTACCTAAACAGAACAACACTTCCTCTTGTTCATTCTTAAATCTCGGCGCTAAATGTTTTCACGATGCATGCTATACAGCTTAAGCTGTAAGAAATAAAATACAGGCTGTTTTGATGCTTTTACGCTGTCCTTTAGAATCAGCTTCGTTGATTCCCTTTTAATTATTAATAAAAAGTAGATAGGGATATTCTGAGGTATTAATCCCATTTTTATATTTCTTCCCACTCATTCCTCTGCGTATTATTTTTGATTCACTTGTTTGGTATTATTTACCCACAAGAACTAAATACTTCGATCAAATTTCATATAGTTAAGATTATTTATACTGCTAATGGTTTTAAAACTCTTATCTACTCCAGTACGGCAAATGTTTAGCAAGACTAATGATAATTGAATACGTTTCGTTTGAGAAAACAGGGGTTTTTTTTCCATAAAGCTTCCCCCGAACACTGAGATTAACTTACATTCCAAAATCTCATTCAAAAACCAAACATATACATTTATTGAACACTTTCATAATTCAGGAAAATCAGAAGAAAAAGAACCTTCCTTTTCATTCCTGGGTTTTATGCTTCTTTATTTCACATATTATCTTAGCTTCTGCATTTTACCAGATGAGGAAAAACGTTACAATGCTTACTGCATCTGATAAATAAATCTAAACAGGATAACTACACTGTGGATCACTGATTTTATGCTAATAATCTTGTTATTGCATAAAAATGAGATTATGTTTCGTTGAGTTTGCGTTAATTTACTTTTTATAAATATTCTTTACTATATGTTGATTTCCAATTTCGGCACTTGGCTAGCAATTCCGCGGGAAATATGAAGTCGAGTATATCACAACCAACCACCACCAAGTGTTCAACTGGTACTTAATTTATCCACCCGGCTGTCTTTACGCTCTGAGTTCAAATTCCGCCGAGGTTGACTTCGCGTTTCATCCTTTCGGGGTCTATAAATTAAGTACCAACTGCGATCTAATCGACTGGCCACCTCCCCCAAATTTCGGGCCTTGTGCCTAGTGAAGAAAAGAATATCAGTTAACTTTTATCATTTACTTATTTCTGTCATTATACTGAGGCCATGCTAGGGCACTGCCTTGAAGGAATCGAATGAATCGATTTCAGTGCTGGTATTTATTCTATCGTCATCTCTTCTCGAACCACTAAGTTACAGGGACGTCAGCACATCGACGCCGGCTGTCAATCGATGGCTGGAAGTGACAAACAGAGACACATGAACACACACATACACACACAAACACGCTCTCACACACACACATATATATATATATATATATAATACATATACCATGGGCTTCTTTTAGTTTCTACCTACCAAATCCCCTTATAAGGCTTTGGCCGGCCCGATTGTATAGTAGAAAGCACTTGTCCAAGTTGCCATGCAGTGGGACTGAAGCTGGAAGCAAGTGATTGGAAAGCAAACTTCTAACCAGATCCACTAAATCTTTTAAACAGTTTCTGCTAAAAAAAATTACGTAGGGTGTATCCAAAGGAGATTTCGTTGCCTAATCTAGCAAATTGAAAGAACGTAATGAAGGGAAACTTGTCTTGCAGGGAGACTTCATCGTTGGCTCAAGAATTAGTCGGTGTTCGCCACCAAATTCATCTTGTGTAATTTCCATTGCACTAAAGACATGTGATTTTTTCGCCTGAAAATTTCATTAGAATCCAGTATATTGTTCATAAATTCATCGTCTTACAATTTCGTTTTTTTTTTAATCTACAGCGATAAATGTATTATGCTTGAGTGTAATTTATTCACAGAGTAATTAAAAACATCCTTTTTCTTATTAAGGATGGAGAAAACCTTTTCTTTCGTTCAATGGAGAACTATTTAGTTGAGCTTAATCTTTCTTCAGTCGTACACTGCTAGATATAAAATCTAGATATAATTTCTTTTTATTTAATTTGTACTAATTTGTTAAGGAAAATGCACTAAAAGTAGAAGAAAATAAATAGGAAAATATGCCATAATTGATATTTCCAAATAATTGTAAACATTACAAAATTACTTTTTTTTATGCCCTTGATGACAAACGATGTAAATTGTTTTATTAACTTTGGTTACCACAAAATATAACTATGCAAATATATTTAAACTTTTTTTCAAAATTTATCTAATGAAGAAATTATGTCAGTAAAAGCCTGGTAGTAAATAAATATAACGTCGACTTTCATTAACAATAAAAGGCAGTTTTAAAATCCAAAATTATTATAAATTCACTATATATATATATATATATATATATATATATATATATATTTAAAGCAAAAAAGAGCAAATCAAATTTAACTTTGAAACCAGATTCACAAAAAAAAATGTAGTAAGACGTTAAGACAGTTTTAAAATGGAGAAAGGATGAAGCAGTCTAAAAAGAGAGAAAATATGATCGATACCTTTTAAATAATTTAGTACTTCGCAATTATTGGTACTCAGAGTCGATCAGTTAAATTCTTCCTGCATTATCTTTACTTTTCTTTTCTCATACAGATATATCTACACCAGAGATAAACAATTCAGTCATATTGTTTATAGTATAATAATTGTTTTTGCAGAAGTTTTTATTCCAGGGTTTCTAAATCATTCCCTTTCCTATGAAGGATCTTTTGGTCTTTTTTTTTTCTCATCTCTGTTAATTAAATTGAATGTGATGCAATTAATCTGCGGGAAGAATATTTAAACAATATTCAACAATGCATTTACTCTGTGAATAAAAAAATGTTAATGAAAATTACCAAGAAGGTACTAGCTTGCATTTTATTTACATTCCTATGAAATTGCCAGGCAATCAAAGTAGAGGCAACTTACCACGACTTAGTTATTGTGTTGAGTCAAAACTTTTTGCAATATTTGGGTAAATGAAAGCAGCGAGCTAGCAGAAACGTTAGCATACCGTGCAAAATGCTTAGCGGTATTTCGTCTGCCGCTACGTTCTGAGTTCAAATTCCGCCGAAGTCGACTTTGCCTTTCATCCTTTCGAGGTCGATTAAATAAGTACCAGTTAATCACTGGAGTTGATATAATCGACTTAATCCGCTTGTCTGTCCTTGTTTGTCCCATATATGTTTAGCCCCTCGTGGGCAATAAAGAAATAAGAAACGTTTGCACGCCGGGCGAAATGCTTAGCGGTATTTCGTCTGCCGTTCCGTTCTGAGTTCAAATTCCGCCGAGGTCGACTTTACCTTTCATCCTTTCGGGGGTCGATAAATTAAGTACCAGTTACGCACTGAAGTATTCGTCATGCAAATCCCACAAGACTTTCGTCGGCACAGTGCTATTATAACAAGATTGTCACTTTAGCAAGCAATGAGACTGGAGCCGGAATTTTTCTTACCACAAAGCGACATCTACTTCAAAATTCCATGCGAATATTATTCAGTACCTCACCACGCTTCCAAGTAATATTATTTCTTGTCTTTGACCTACTTCGGTTAATTTTCATAACCGATTATTTTAACTTTATGCAAATTATCCCGGCTTAGAATTGTTCGTATGACTTTTTTTTTTCTACCTGCAAAAATATTCTGATAACAGTTTTATCAAGATTCAATATTTTTACCCTGAGATTGAATATTTAATTACTGTGAAATTAATTCCCAATTTCCTAAAATTTTATTCTTTATTCTTTGTTTTTTTTTCCACTGAGACTCGCTCCTAATTGATACTACGATTTTTTTCATTATCTTTTTTTCTTCAGTCTCTAACTAAGAGGTAAATTCTGGTTAATTGCGAACTTTGTGTAAAGGTGATTCAATAAAGCACAATCTACCTGGATATGCACAAAGGAGAAAATGCTCTGTCGGTATTTTGTAATTTTTTTTCATCGCTTGCATGAGTAGACTTGCGCTTTGTATATAGTTTCCAGCGGGAAGTGTGACGTCTTGCCAAATTTGGGAGCACATTGTGATCCCCTATTATGACAGAGATAAGGATGATGACGAAGAAAGTGATGTATGATGAAAATATGACTACGATTATATTTTAATATTCTTTACCATATTTTCGCCATATCACATATCAGGCAATATTATTCATTCTCACGATGATCCTGTTGCAAATGTTGCTACTTTTGTTGCAATACAGAATCGCTAGAAGCGTCCGAGAACAGGAGCTGTGAATTTCTGCAATCGGCAAAGCACGTAGAATTGCCTAAGGTTCCTTAGGTTCAGAGTTCAAATTTGCCTTCGGTTAGTACCTTCCCGATAAAGTAAGATACCATTTAAAGTGTAATTGACGCGGGTAATAAAAGAAACAACTACACGTTAGTAGTAGTAGTAGTAGTAGTAGTAGTAGTAGTAGTAGTAGTAGTAGTATTTCTGTTGGCATTGTCATTATTATTGTTGCCATAATCAGGATGACAAGAGCAATGATGTTGATAAACATCAGCAATAACGACGAAGACAACGGTGACCATAGCAACAATGATGATGACCATGATGATGATGACGATGATGATGATGATGATGATGATGATGATGATGATGATGATGATGATGATGATGATGATGACGATGGTGATGATGATGATAATGATGGTGATGATGATGATGAAGACGACGACGATGACGACGACGACGATGATGATGATGATGGTGATGATACGAATATTATCGTTATTTTCTTTGTAGGGATATTGTTTTCAAATTTAGCTCATAATACTCTTCCTTGTTACAACTACTATTGCTACTACTACTACTACTACTACTACTACTACTACTACGAGATGCGTACAGAGCGACTAAAGCTTTCCCCATACAATCTTGTAGTTTCCGAATATTGTTGGCTTGTAGATTTATATTGAACAGTTGTTACCTCATGTGGAGCAATTGAGACTCTCGGCTGAATCCATCGTGAGGATCGTCCCACCAACCACCTTTAACAAGGCAGGACAGGAGGTGTTGCTTTCTCTATTGCCTATGGTAAAACAGTTTGCCTGGATGACGAAATGGAAATAATTGAAGACAAACATCAATTTCAGGGAAGTACCACCACCCAGTGAATTTGTGAAAAGATGGGTGACTGGCAAAAATGGTTAGAGTAAATGGCTCTACTCTAAATAGGCATCTTTAGAGTAGTGTGAAGGATCCATGGCACATACCTTTGGTGGTCACGGTAATCTTGACTCTGTGGGGTTTCTTAATTGGCTCTAGCAGCAGTTTCTCAAGTTTCATTCATCTCATCACATACTTCGTATACTGTGCATACCTTTATCGCATTACACTGTCTTTCCTGTTTCTATCTTCTCATCCTTTATGCAAATCCCCACGCAAATAATCATTTTTCCACGTGATGCCACCTTATCTATGCTCATGAGGCTAATAAAAGAACTCAATATTATTATATCATTATTATTATTGTTACCATTAATGTTGTCGTTGTTCCTGTTGTTGTTAATATTAAAGTTGCTGACATTCCTTTTAAGGTCCACACACACACGCATAATTATACATTCATATGCATATATATAATATATATATATATATA
>NC_068985.1:99273087-99273607 GCF_001194135.2 Octopus bimaculoides | reverse complement strand
ACATACGTACATAAATACATACATACGTACATACATACATAAATACATACATACATACGTGTATACATACAAACATACACATGTACATAAATATATGCATTCATACATACGTAAGCACGAGCAAGTTACAGAGCCTTGTTTCTTAGATGTGGTGCGTTTTCCTAGAAGTGCCTTCGGACAAAAGTCGAGGAGAAAATACAACAAAGAAATGTATGCATCGACAGCTTTTATCTCAGTGATTTTCGAGGTTTTGTTTTCTTGTATATATTCAAATCTAATTTAATGAATATCACGTGCTTAAAAGTATCTGTGCGTATACCATAATTTCCACATGCATACTCACACATATAAACAAACGGAGATGTATTGAGTTGTATATATGTATATATATGTATATACTTGTATATACATATATATACACATATATATATTTATACGGAGAGGGAGAGATAGGCATAGACACACACACACACACACACACACACACACACACACACACACACACACACACACACACACA
>NC_068985.1:99271275-99272587 GCF_001194135.2 Octopus bimaculoides | reverse complement strand
GTATAGAGGAATATATTATTTTGCTTAAAAGAGTTCCAACACTGTCTGTTTTTTATGTTTTATTTATATTCCTGCAGAACTAATGTGGGGTATAGAATATGGAATATACAATATATAATATGATATACAATATACAATATAAAATAAAATAAAATAAAAATGGATGGCACCATGAAAGAATATATATATATATATATACATACATACATACATACATACATTCATACATACATATATGTATGTATATATATACTAAGGACTAATAATTAATTAAGAAGAACCTTTGCTAAAAATATCTATACATGAAACACTCGTGTCCTTAACGTCATCCTTGACAAAAAGCACATCGCGGTATCTTGAAGAAATGTATATACGTAGAGAAATATACTTACACGCACGCACACACACAGACACATGCACACACAAACACACAAACATATACATACGCATACATATGTATACGGTGCCTTCTTTAAGTTTCCGTGTACCAAATCCTCTCACAAGGCTTTGGTTGTCCCGATGCTATAGTAGAAGACACTTGCCCAAGGTGCCACGCACTGGGACTGAACCCGGAAGAAAAGGTGACATTGACAGAAAGATAGATAGATACATAAATACATATACAGACCGAGGAGAAAGCTAAGACGAAATCTCCAGATCCGATATATCACTGGAACAGTAAATATCTCTACAACTTTCCAGAATGTTATCATTTAGATATATATATATATGAGCATGCCTAGCTAAGCAACAATATGCATGAGAATACAAACATAAAACGAAACATATAAATCTGCTGCACATGTACATACATATATGGTGGTTGTCTACTCCTTAAACAGAGTTTGACCACCTCCTGCACCTACACCTTAGCCCTTTCATGGCGTCTGATGTGGCTTTTTAAACCAGACAGTGTTTTGAAAAAACACCCACACAGATTGCACCTCTGATTTGCACTACCAATACCTGCAAGTAAGTTCTGCTCATTGTGGATCTTAACATGTCTTTTAAGAACCCTATTGGATTTGCAAACCCTCTGGCACACACCACATTCAAACGTGTGTACAGACATATAATCAGAATAGCTGGATGAGGTTTGTTTTCCATGGGCTAGCAGGTGAGATTTGATGCCAGCCAAGGACAGACATGGTCTGTCACAGACTGTGCACACATATATACATACATACATACATACACACACATATACATGCAAGCATGCATGCATACATACATACATACATACATACATACATACATACATACATACAAAAATATCCTCTTGATGTTGAAATTCCAAAGAAGGAGACTTGGA
>NC_068985.1:99266475-99268975 GCF_001194135.2 Octopus bimaculoides | reverse complement strand
GTAAAAAAAAAGACATTAGCGTCTATTTCTAATTCAGTACGTAGCGAGGCATGTATTTGACCCTTTGTTATAATTATGTATATAATTATAGAATAATTTGTAAAATATACCTAAAAGGTTTTTGTTTACGTACTGGCTACCTAGTAAAATTATTACTGATTTTACCCTGTATTATTAATATATATATGTGTGTGTGTGTGTGTGTGTGTGTGTGTGTGTGTGTGTGCGTGTGTGTGCGTGTTGTGTGTGTGGGTATGTATAGAAGAAGCAATCTTGTCTTGATAAAAAAAAATGGTATGTACGTAGAACACTTAAATAGATAACGCATCAGAGCTGTCAAATGCGTGGTTATTACTTGCACGCCTAGAAAAAAAACATGTGCGCATAGAAATGTATGTTGAGCATCGAAAATATAGATACACGATAACAACTGTTAAATATATAATTATTTCTTGCAGGCATGTAACAAATGACACCGCGAAAAACTGTTTCGAGTACGGAATGAATATGATGTCTAGTGACACATCGAAACGTGAAAAAATAAATCTGTATTACAATGGATTTCTGTACACATTTGACAAAGTAGAAGTGAGAAAGTATTTATATTTTGGCGTTAAGAAGAAAAAGAAGAAAACTCGTAGAGAGAGAGAGAGAGAGAGAGAAGCACGTGTGTGTGAGCATGCACTTGCCTCTAGTTCTAAAAACTACTATCATCCAAACAGGTTCTATGTTTAGTCAAGCGTTCCAAATCGCCAACGTCCAAACAATCGCGTCTGAAACTCTTGGATTGGTTAAAGGTTAATGGTAAGTAATCAACTACGTAGCTTGAGCCAGTTGAAGGGATGACATGAAATGATATCTGATTGCGTCATACTGCCGGCTTTTTTTCAAAAGTGGTGAAGTTATATTGTCAAACTGAAGTACCGTGCATTACATCTTGCTTCAGGTGTTTAAAAGAATTTTAAGTAGTTCTTAAAAAAATGTTTTGAAATGTCGATCCCATCGTGGTCAAGCTATTCTCAATAACACCCAGTAAAACGAATTAAAGGGAAGCGAAAAAAGGCGAAAACACCAAATCATTCTAATAAACAGATATGTTGTTTACATAACCCTTAGAAAAAATTTCAAATTTACTGAGTCCAAACAAAGGGAATCTTTGTGCATTGCGGTACATAAGTTGTCAGCTAGACACTTGCTGATCCGTCAAAATCTTGTGCAGCAGGCGTATCTCTCTCAATTGTCAAAAACGGACTGAAAAATCAATACTGGCACAATTGGTAAAATACAAGATTATTCGACTAAGTTTTGTCAATGACGTTGTTAATATGCAACAGAGGCGCACATGTCTCACGGACAGATATAAACATATAGATACACTTCACACATCATATCATATCGTATCATATCATTCATATATATATGTATATATATATATATATATATATATATATATATATATATATATATATATATATATATATATGCATACATACATACACACATGCATATATATACAGTGTTATATGTAAAACTGCGTTCCTGTGTATGAATGCGCGCTTGTATAATATAAATGTACGTGTTTATGCTAGATGTATTTTCGTGTTTGTGTGTAGGCGTATCTCCTTTCTGTGTCTCTTTACGCGAAGTAGTGCCTGGTGAGAAAATGCAACAAAGCAGAATAATTGAAAGCTACACAATGGAATGACAATGTGATTTTGAAGGAAATATATCATTACAAATATTTATTGTTGATAATACAGTTTCCTTTGATAATATCATGTAGAACAATAGCAGCGTATCTAACATCGACTCTGCATTCACGTGCGTGCATGACTTTTACACTACATTTTACAAAACAGGTCGTACTACTTTCTTGGCACTTTCGCCAAATCTAACATAACATTTAAATATTGCAGTCAGCATAGAACTGCATACCAAGACTTACATTTTTCTTGCATCTTTTCATTGTGTTGCAGAAAGGTGTTGAGCAAAAATTATCCTTTTGTTTTAATATTCGCAAAATTTTCAACACATCACACAATGATGAGAGTGACATGTCTTATAACAAAGGTGTCGTTTACGTTTAGATTACATAACTTATTCCTATTATTCTACATCGATATTTATCACTATTATTAAGGATGACAACTGGAAGATAGGTTACCATGCCGGACAAACTGCCTGGCAAAATGTTTTCGGTTTTACGTTTTCAGTCCGAACGCCACGGAGGCCGACTTTGCATTTCGTCCATTCATTTCGGGATTAATAAATTAAATAACAGATGGCCACTCGTATCGATTTTATCGACTTCCCTTCCCTCAAAATTACTGATCTTTTTTCCTATAATGTACAGGTATTTTATAATAATAATAATAATAGTTATTATTATTATTATTATTATTATTATTATTATTATTATTATTATTATTATTATTATTATTATTATTATTATTATCATTATTATTATTATTATAGAGTGAGAGCAGTGCATGCTATCAAA
>NC_068985.1:99265295-99266396 GCF_001194135.2 Octopus bimaculoides | reverse complement strand
CGTCTGATAAGGGTACACCAGGCACATGCATCACAACCGTATGTGCGCGACGTGGTGATCTCATATCAAGATAAACAGCGCATGAACTCGCAGGTGGGGCTCAGTTGGAATTTTCTTCAGGTCGAGTAGCCCATCCCGTTCAAAAGATCCCTGAATAAGGTTTTTTTAAGGATGTTGAGCAAAGTACCCATGTTTCCAAAGGTGAATTATTCAAACCCCAAAGAATTCCTCTCAACACATGGCTATGATGTTGGTAGGGGGGTCATTAAAATAAGTACGAATCTAGTATTGCGGTCGAGGTAATCAACTGTTTCCCCCCCCCCACCAGATATAATTTCATGTGCCTTCTGGTTGTCGCAGACAGCAGTGAACATTTTTCTGTTGAGATTTTTACAACTTTACTTCTTGATGTTTTGCGTCTATCATTATTAGATAAACTACTCCATATATAGCATGGTACTCGTCTTACTTCAATATCGTACGTCAATGTATCCTTTACGATCGATGTTAAAGTTCATATAAAGCATTCTCTTGAAAGATGTATTTAATCGAATTACATCCTACCTTAACTTCCCTCAAGATTTTCTTAGCATCAGATACAAAACAACTTGATTCAATATTACCTAACTCAGCGTTATTCCAACTTGGATTTGAAATTAATTCCTGCATTAAAGGGATACATGGCGTTTTAAGAATAACTTAACCTCTTTTCATCATTTCAGATATATAAAATACTTGGCGCAAACGAATAATTTTTCGTCTTTCGAAAGTCACATGAATGTGCTTTCCTTTATGCTAGCCCAAAGCACCTACATTAGCTATTTCTGGTTTCAAACCAATTATCTGCTCAGCAGAATTCATCTTATTATGTAAACCTCTTACACATTGCTTAAAGAAATCTTTTTACGTTTCTGCTATACTTATTTTCCCTAATCTATTATTATTTCGTGTGCCTGAATTTGTATAATCCCTTCTGAATTGTTTGTACGTCCTTAACTGTTAATACTTTGCAGCGAGTTTTCATCCTCAATCTTTCACTATTTCAATCTATTTTAGGGTGGTCGTATTTCAATATATATATATGTGTGTGTGTGTGTGTGT
>NC_068985.1:99262394-99265285 GCF_001194135.2 Octopus bimaculoides | reverse complement strand
GTGTGTGTGTGTGTGTGTGTGTGTGTGTGTGTGTGTGTGTGTGTGTGTGTGTGTGTAAACATATATGTGTGTGTGCGTGTATTACGTATACATACGTATATATACATATACAGGGAACTTATATACAGCTACATTCACATGCATACATACACATATATGTAAATATGTATTTTTTTAAAGTATACCTTAAAACCCGTTTTGTCCTAGTTAATTGCTATGTATAATGCTGTAGAATATTCCTCTCTATATCGAGGACCCTACGGACTCACACAATGCATCACTGAAAACGTTCATAGCATCTAGATTATATATTTTTGATAGACAGTGAAATGGAATCTGATCTACACACCACTGGATGTTTTCCCCCATTTTCAATTAAGGCAGATTCTTTTTTCCCTCCTTGAATCAGTGCTTTCATTATTCGCCTTTGGATGTGACGATACTTCTTAAGTTGAAAAAAGTCTGTGACAGGTTTTCTTACGCTTGTTCAACGGTACCGCCAGTTATTTTGCTGGTTAACATTTTAACTGTGAAATTAAATTTCTCCGTTATTCCAGTGATGCTGTCCAATACCTACCGTAAAGCAGAATTGGCATTTGCTGCAACTCATGCTGTATCATTAAATTTGACATATTTCAACAGAAAATAGTTTCAAACATGACATTCCTTAACAAAAGCCACACTGGTATATGAAACTGCTTCCTTCAGTTACGATTGCAGACATTTTGAGAGAACGTATCTAATTTCTGTAGAGGGGCGTGGCTTAGTGGTTAGGGTGTCAGCATCATGATCGTAAGATTGTGGTTTCGATTCCTGGATCGGGCGACACGTTGTGTTCTTAAGCAAAACACTTAATTTCACGTTGCGCCAGTCCACTCAGCTGGCAAAAATGAGTGACGCTGCGGTGGACTGGCGTCCCGTCCAGCTGGGGAACACATACGCCATAGAAACCGGGAAACCGGGCCCATGAGCTTGGCTAGGCATTAAAAAGGGCGCATTTATTTTTTTATAGATCTAATTTCTGTGTATCTGCTGTTATCGAATCTTAATATTTTCTGATTGTAAGACGGTGTGCTGGTAGAATCGTTAGCGTACTGGGTAAAGTACTTAGCGGCATCTCGTCCGTCTTTACATTCTGAGTTCGAATTGTTGCTAGTCAATTTTGCCTTTCATCGTTTCGGGGCCGATCAAAAAAACTACCAACTTGGATGCTGGTATCGATGTAATCGATTAATCCTCTCCACCCTCACCCCACTTTAAAATATGCCAAAATTTGAAACTGACATTTCCTACTAGTAAACAGATAGTTGGGGACTGTGTATTATTCAATTTCATCAAAAAGAGCACCAACTGTTTAGCTTCCCTTTTGTCTTTTATAATCAGTATTGAATTCCTTATCTTAACGTCTTTCTAGAAATCGTCACGGATGTTTCAGAGACAGTCTAGATATGGTAGATGATCTTGATCATATCTTCCACAGCATTTCTTCTGCTACAATCGCAATGGCTTTGTTCTATTGCACCATTATTTGTATATCGCTTATTTCTAGAGTTATGATTCATTATTCTACAGAATATGTTTGCATAACACTAAGACACACAGATGCTTTGGACGTTTTCAGTGATGCAATTTGTGTGTCCGTAGGGTCCTTGATATAAAGAGGAGTATTCTACCGCATTATACATAGCAATTAACTAGGAGAAAACGGATTTTAAGGTATACTTAAAAACATACATATTTACATATATGTGTATCTATGTATGCATGTGAATGTAGCTGTGTGTTCCCAACATGGCTGTGTGTTCCAAGCATGTGGTTCTAGATTCAGTCTCACCGCGTAGCATCTTCGGCCAGTGTATTCCAATTGTTGGATTGCCTCGGATTCAGCAAAATATTTATCAGCACATTTGATAGCCGGAAAGTGAAAAAAAACCTTATTCATATGTGTGCGTGTGTGCGTGCGTGTGTGCGTGTGTGCGCGCGTGTGTGTATTTATTTAGTCGGTAGACACTTATTTTATTTTATTCTTATCCTGATTTATTTTATATTTGTCCATTAGGTCTTATGATAGTTTTGAAATGTTTAGTCGTTATATTTAACATTGGGTAAGCCGTTCTATTTGTATTTTACACGCACACACGCAGACACGCACACACACACACAAACACACAAGCACACACATGTATCGTATTATACAGACAAGACAGTAATATTTCGATGCTTGCAAAAGCAAAAACAGTTTGTTTTCAATGTGTGTGTGTGCTTGTGTGTGTGTGTGAGTATGTGTGTGTGTGTGTGCGTGTGCATATATACGTATATACATTGTAAAAATTAATAGACATTCCATTTCTGAACATTTTTCCACTTTAATGATTAGATGTATATAAACATATAATTATTATTGCGGAACTATTATGAGAAAAGTCGTTTCTATTCGTTTTTTTTTTTCAAATATGTGATATCGTATCAAGGTCTTTCTATTTCTTATTCTACTACATATATACTTACATATATGTGTATTCTACCACATGTATACATACACATATATATGTCTGCCACATATATACTTACATATATACTTACATATATGTGCATGCATATTTCTGTTTGTGGTCGTTTATTTTTTATATTTCAAATAAGCTTTAATTATCATAATATATAAGATGATACAATTTTTTTTTCTGTCACACCCTTTATGAAACTGCTTCAATAGTTATGTAAGAGCATTTTTTGCAAAAATGTGACGCACGAAAGGATGGCAAAAAGCAAACGAAGACAATACGATGACAATGACGACGACAAAATTGTTGATGGTTAGTGCTGTTCTCAGACTTTGTTACGTGTATATAAATATCTATACACAAACATATATATATATATATATATATATA
>NC_068985.1:99250042-99257406 GCF_001194135.2 Octopus bimaculoides | reverse complement strand
TTATATATATATATAAACACGCACATACAAGAACTTATATAAGTATATATATACGGTTGATTACTTAAACAGCAACTAAATTTTGAATCAGACACATTATTATAATCATCACCATCATCATCATCAGAATCTTCATTGTCTTTATTTCTCTTTTCCACTTCATTGTTTAAGTTATTCTTCAAGACAGCGCTAATCCTTTCCGCTTTGCTTTTCCTATTTGGTTAGTATGTATCGACCCTCATGGGAATAGCTGTCTGCGATTCTCTCTACAATTTCGTTCTGATGGAGAATTGTCTTCCATGCAATAAACGACAAAAACACATCTGAACACAGAAAAGTCATTTCGTACCCGTTCAAGTTAATTGATATCTGCTCAGTCATAAGAAAATGATTTATAATCGAATTACCATTATGAGAAAAGACGTAGTTATGTAAGTGCAAAAAGAAAGATATGTAATAAACAAATGTTGTTGTTGCTGTTTTTGCTGTTGTTGTTTTTGTTGTTGTTCTTTAAACTCAACTTGGTCCGAATTCTGTAGACATGATCAAACGCGCTCCAGCAATGGCCATTTTTGCCGTACTGTTTTTAGGAATTATTCATTTAAAACCCCATTATCCATTGTCATCACAGATATTATCCTTTCATATGTGGTAGGATGCGATTTAAGGAGAATCCAACTAATATTTGGAGAAGTTTAGCTTCTTACAATGTCGGCTAGTGACTGGCCCAGAGAAGTAAAGTATAATGGCCGCCACAGAGGATCGTAAGCAACTCGCCTTAGGCTTGATAATTTTCAGATGATGCTTCTCGAATATGCTATGAAAATTATATAGGATGCCTGTAATGCGATAATTTATTCTAAACGAACACAAAACACAGTTCAATTTATACAATGTAGTTGCAATTTAAGCATTTGAGAACTGTTGGACATTCGTAATATTCTATTTTCTCTTACCTAAATAATGCATATATTACGCCAATCAAAGCATGTTTGATACCGAGCCAATATTGAATAAACAAACCTTTGATTAACCAAAGTATTTCATCCAATATCTCATTTCATTAGAGATAAAGAATACGTTATCCAATTTGCCCTTCCTAATTTAAGATGGTGGAGTTTGATTTGAAAGTGATTCTCTAAATATTTCTAACAGAAGAAGCGACCTTATAAAGGCTATCAGTTTGCCTCGTGAAAGAAACATTATTCGTTAACATTGTATTTCTCTCTAATGAAGATGCACGGTTCACTTGTTACAACGTTGTGTTTATAAACGTAAATGCATACGTTCTGTTCTGATGCCAGTTAAGTATTTCACGTTACACTAGACATCTCAGCTGAAAATATATGCCATCGGCAGCTAAGGTTATGTTTGAGACAGACCGGCATCCTACCGAAGGGTAGATCAACAGAAAGAAAAGAAACCTCTGAACGTCTCATTTCTGCTTTAAAAAGGCTGTCAGTTTAGCTAGAATCGCTGATGTCCTCGAATGACACACACATACGCGCGCGCGCACATTATCCGTGTATCTTTATATCGCTTTTATATCTTCAGTTAAAATAAACTACCACACACGAAATCCCGCTGCTTTTAATCTCAAAGGTATTTTCTGTTTTGTTTATTTTTCTTGTTTTTATTTTTCTCTGAAGCTAATCATAACCTGGAAGGTTCACTAATTGCAACAGCTGAAGTTTTGACAAACCAGTGAAGACAAGATAATTTAGCTAATGGACTTGTTGCTCACTCATCGATACTGCATTTCTAATTCGTCCATCGAAATAATTTGATTATCAGATTTTTATCCAGTAGTCATTTAAACTTATACACCGCTGGTTAAGAATATGGAAATTTGTCGATAGACTAGGAAAACGTGTTAGTAATATTTCTATTCGTAACACAGCAATTACGTCAGTTATTGCAACACATTAATTTGTTTTATCACAGCATGATATCGTACCTACACAACCGAATGCATCTTTCATGTATAACACTGATTAACTATATTATATAAAATCATAGGAGTGTGCAGTGTATTCACATTGTAAACAAAACGAAAGATTACAATTGTTGATAAGTGTAAGAAGATTGGCAGGTAAAGGCGACAGGTTCAGAAAGGCACGTATGAAACGCTGCGTTTCATTAAATTCAAATTAGCTTCATTGTGTTTTTACATTTATACTTCATAGGGCACCATGGAATGGCTTACAAATTAATACATTTGAAAGCAACAATGGCGATATTTCATAATATACACACGGTAAAATGATATACGACAATATGTATGGACTCTGTGACTACCTATAACTTAGGTACACGTTTACCTATTTTTGGAGAGAGCATTTCTTGATTAAATATATCTCAATGATACGTTATGTGTGGAGGAGTTAATGAATGAATGATTCAACAAGTAGAAAAATTTAAGGGGAGGTAGTTGGTGATCGTTATTATTGTGGACAGGGGATCTCAGAACAACGCTAACTGAATGGCAATATCCACCCTCACTTATTGACGATGGAATTAGGCGTGCTAAGAAATTAGATATAAGAACACTAAGGACAGCAAAACATAGCATTACACCTCATATCGAAACACTACTGTATATATCAATACACAGTCTTAGAAACAATGAAGCATACAACACTATTGTGCAAAATCTTCCTTTCAAACTAGAGACACAAACATGAACAACATCCTGAAAACACATAAATTCATCAAATGCAAAATGCAACACAAATCGCTAAAGAGACTTCTAACAAATTCGAAAGTTTACACAAACACCACGAAAACAACGTTTGAAAAATATGGACGCCTAAAGTGTGAAACATGCTCCAACCTACTAGAAGGCTCGATTTTCCTTTCAAACAAGGGAAGAGGTTCACAGCAAAAACCAACTTCACTTGTGCCTCTGAAAATCTAATTTATGTAATAACCCGGTCGAGTTGTGGACATAACTGTATAGGACAGACGAGTTTTACATTGAGACGGAGAGACACTCTACATAAAGAGCAGATCCATACAGACAGATTCCTTTAATTGAACACATAGAGATGTGCACATAACATCCAACCAAATTTCACAGTTTTCTCCTTCCACCAATGCAAAGATACAATTTCTCTACAAGGTCGTTCAAATAAAGAAAATTTGTTTATCGCAAAATACAGAACACGTTTAAATATGCACGTATCATCAACTTTGGTCTCTATACATATTTTTATTCACGATTACATACCCATCACTGTATATATTTCTCCCCACTACTCTAACTTTTGCATTGTTGTGTATATTTTAACCCCACCGAAATATGAACAATTTTCTCCCCTGTCCACAATAATAACGATCACCAATTACCTTCCCTTAAATTGTTCTACTTGTTGAATCTTTCATTCAAAAACGCCCCTCACACAACATGGACATTAAAAAATTTGTTAACAAAATACGTAATTAAAATAATTTTAATGTTATGATTGGCGAAAGTGAAAGGCGAGGGGAGGGAGAGATGGAAAGAGGGGGAGAGAGAGGGAGATGGAAAGAGGGGGAGAGAGAGGGAGATGGAGAGAGAAGGAGAGAGAGAGAGAAAGAAAGTGGGTGTCTTTTTGTTCATGATTCTTCAATGACATATTTTCAAACACTGTCACTCTGTTAAATCCCCGTAACTTAGCGGTTCAACAAAAGAGGCGATGGATTAAGTACAAGGTTTAAGATATAATTACTGGGGGTCAATACGTTCGACTAAATTCTTCAAGACGGCGCCCCACCACGGGCACAGTCCAAGGACTGGAACAAGTAACAGAAAAAAATAGTAGCTATATATTACAAATAATGACGATAAAATACATAATATAGAATATTATTATAAGTCATGTTTTACTACATTTGATGAAAATTGCTGTCCTGTAATATATACGCACACATATGTGTGTGCGCCTGTGCTTGCGTTTGTGGAGTTCTTTTGTGTACGTATGTGTCTAGACGCGTTATGCAAGTTAGTGTCTCTAAATGGAGAAAGGAAATTGACTTAGAAATCTAACAATAGCTAAGTCGAGAGCAAATAAAGTTGGAAACTAAAATGATTAAAGTATAAAATGGAGTTCAATTATTTAGCGGCTACACTATTTTTAGAATCGATTGTAGCTTTCACTTCATCACGAGAACGGTTTAATGGTTATGAATCCTATGACAGCTATCTTAAGATACTTCATTGTACTGGATTCGCTATAGTAATTACCCATTCTATAGAAATAAGGTAGTGTAATTTGCTGATGTTACTATTTAAACTAGTTATAGTCAGGGATCGTCTACGTAGTCGTCCGATCGGGATGATAGACGAAAAAATAGCCGAATCTTCCCAAAATCTCCTTAAATATATAAAAGCTATATTCACTTATCAAATCCTATAAAGCATTACAGAGTAAGATAATGACGGCCAAAAATCTCTAATCCGTAAGCACTGGCCTTGTAAGTAAACAATTGTGATTGTGTATAGTAAGGTATATGGTCTAGTGGATTGCGAGTTGGACTCATGAACAAACGTTTGAAGGGTCAGTTCGCAGGTCAGGTATTGTATTGTGTCCTTGAGCGATTACAATTCATACTGCTCCAGTCAATTCATACGTAAATGGGCACCGACAGGTACCAGTACATCTCTTTCTCTCTCTCTATCACTTCTCTCTCTTTTTTCTCTCTCTATTTCTCTCTCCTTCTAGACGTTACATCCTGAACCTCTGGTTCAAAGAGACCCCATTGAACAAGGCAATTCATTTCATATATATTCAAGTCTGTTCAGCTGTAATTCAGTACCAGCGATTTGCTGGTACAACTTAGCTCTTCTTAGTCGTAATATACTGGATAGGCCATACACTCAAGTGTTGAACTCTTAAACCGAAAACAACATTTTATCCTTGAGCAAAGCACTTCATTTCTCTTACCTCCAATCTACACAGCTGTAAATGAAAACCATTCGAACACAAGCGCACCTTTCTCACTCCCCACTTATCACATCCTGGTATCTCGCTGGCTCAACAGAGCCCACCTAAAATAACTAGTAGTAGCATGAGATATATTACCAAATCATACTCGCTCTTGAGTGACGGTGCAGTGTAATTTAATTGTTAATTTCTTGGAAACTAATACCTTCGTTTTTGTAGGGTTTTTTTTTAATTTTTTCGAGAAGCGCATTAATTGCTTCATTATTTTGGAAGTTATTTTACGTGGTTCTTAATAGTGAGAATTTCACAACGATTATTTATTTTAGTTTTAGGGAATATTTTGTCTGAGCTGGCTCCTTTCAGAAAATTAACACCACCGGTTACAAAATTTCTCATTAACTGATTAATAATAATGAGTGTTAATAAAGTGAAGCGTCTTGTGTTACAGAGAGACATGATGAGTTTTAGCACCCAGAATTCGAAGTTTCTCTACAACCCGGATGCTGCAAATGAAGAGATCCCTTAAGAAAACAGTAAGAGAAACAACAACAACGATAACGACCACAACGAAAACAACAACGACGACGACAAAAACAATAATAATAACAGCAAGAACAATACTAATAATAACAATAATAATAATAATAATAATTATAATAATAATTAATAATAATAATAATAATAATAATAATAATAATAATAATAATAATAATAATAAAAATAATAATACTTTCTACTATAGGCACAAGGCCTGAAATTTTGGGGGAGAGAACTGGACCATTACATCGATCTCAGTGCTTCAATGGTACATAATTTATTTACCCCAAAGGTATTGAAGATAAATTAAAAAATTCGACCTCGGTTAAATTGGAAATCAGAACGTAGCGACGAAATACCGCCAAGCATTTCATCCGGCATTCTAACGAATCCACCAGCTTGCCACCTTAATGTTAATAATAATAATAATAATAATAATAATAATAATAATAATAATAATAATAATAATAATAATAATAATAATAATAATAATAATAATAATAAACATTCACATCGAAGTCTAACAAAATCTACATGTTTCATTATGCGTAAGATGCTCTGTCGTACGTCGGAAACGCTGTAGTCGTAGTTATTGGGCAAGAAGTGACCGAATGCTCTCTGCCAATGTCCTTTTCTTACATAACTTCCCAGTGCTATAGCTGATACTACTTTCAAGGAATGTAGTGTTCCGGAAAAGTTGATGCTCTATATTAAGCGGACAACAACTTACCTTGACAGAATATGAAACAAAGTTTCAGCTGGTAGGGCCTATCAGCAAGAATATTGTAACGGTAAACCAAGTGCATAATAACAGGTTGTTAATGGATTTCTTATACTAACACTATTACGACACACTCAAAGCTCAGATCTTTATATTAACAATTTATTCTGATCGTACAGATTCGTATCACTGTAAATTAAAGATTATCTCACCGCATAGCTATTACTGCTAGAGTTTAAGTCCATGTATTTATATATATATATATATATATATATATATACATGTGTGTGTGTGTGTATGTGTGTGTGTGTATGTGTGTGCGTGTGTGTGCGTGTGTGTGTGTACGTATGTATGTATATGCATATAATATGTATATACATACATATATATTAATGAAATACATGTATAAAGATATATATGTATGTGTGTGTGTGTACATAAATATATATATATACATAAACATATATATATATATGTATATAATATATATGTGTATACTTACATATACACTTACATGCATACACCCATACATACAGCACATCACATACACACGCTTACATAACAACACAGACGCACACGTATAGATAGATAGATAGATAGATAGATAGATAGATAGATAGATAGATAGATAGATAGATAGATAGATAGATATTAATGATAGATATTAGAATCGTGTGTCCATCATTGTTTATTGTCGAAGGTCAGAATAAATATGTCTTAGAAAGTATCAGTTTTTTATACATTGGTAGGTAACAGCGCACCATCAGCATTATAACGACACCATGCGCAGAAATATTCTTATTACAGATAAATATAGAGGAAAATAAAAAAAGACATTACTGAATACTTAAGGAAAAATAGTAAAGGGAAGATGAAGAATAAGAACAGGGAAACTAAGAAAAAGCTTATATAACAGGAAGCTGGCTAAGACACAGTATATTTGCTGTCTGCCTTAATAAGGTACTACAGTTTTGTCGATTTTAAATTATAACAGACTATGATAGTTTGATTGGCAGCCAGTAAAAAGAAAAAAAAATACGGAATTAGACGGAATTAGACAGGGGATGCTAGACGTTACCAGAAAATCAATATCGGACTCTGATATATATATATATACGAATGGAAAGAAAGCATTATCGGGGAAGAAATTACTTTTTTTTTTTTTTTGGTACACGGACTGA
>NC_068985.1:99248368-99249268 GCF_001194135.2 Octopus bimaculoides | reverse complement strand
AAAAAGGGCTCATTTATTTATTATTATTATTATTAGTAGTAGTAGTAGTAGTAGTAGTATTTTGAACATCATTGTTATTATTCTGAAAGACTCTCGTATAGTTCTTAATTGCCGGTTATACTTTACTTGAAGCAGGCAATAACGAATCCCCAAAGGTTTCAAGAAGCACCTTCTATGACTCAAAGAGACAATACTCCTTAGAATGCGAGCTGTGCCCAACAATGCTGTCTTTTGGAGCACTTCGAGCCTAAAAACAGCTCTAGTATTCTTAATATGTTTTTCAAATCCCTTCGAAACTGCTCCTAATGCTCCAATTACCACCAGTATCACCATCAATTTCCTCGTCCCGCAGTGATTGGTATTTTTCAGTCTTTTCTGTTTCCTTACCTTCCACCCTCGAATTGCCTGGTATTGCAACATCTATTATCTTTATTTCTTTTTCATCTTTATGGATAAGCACGATATCTGGTCGTCTCCCCTCTATAACTTGGTCGCACTGCATGTTAAAATCCCAGACTATTTTCTAATGTTCCTTTTCCATCATACCCTCTGGCTTGTGTTCATACCATTGTTCAGCTCTCTAGAGATTTACTTTATCGCACAACAGCCAGTGGACATATCTGGCCACATTGTTGTGTCTCTGTATTCGCGTTGTACGAGGTTACAACACTCACTAACAGTATTATTATTATTATTATTATTATCATTATTAGTATTATTATTAGTATTAGTATTAGTATTATTATTATGTTGTTGTTGTTGCTGTTGTTGTTGTTGTTGTTTTTCTTTTTCTTCTGTCTTCAAATGTTCTTCCATTTCTCGCAAAATAGCAGGAGAGAAAAGTTACCAATACATAATTCATTCGACCACCACATAAATCTAATATATATGTGTATATAT
>NC_068985.1:99247220-99247777 GCF_001194135.2 Octopus bimaculoides | reverse complement strand
TAACACATGGCGGTGCCCCAGCATGGCCACAGCTCATGAGCTGAAACTAGATAAAATGAAAATAAAATGAAAATGAATACACATATATATGTGCGTTTTTGTATCTTTGCCTGTGCCTATATTTGGATTTGTATTTGCGTCTCTGGCTATCAGTAGTTATTCCTTATTAGTGTGTGCTAATGACACAGAGCATTCGGACGAACTCCATTAGCTAAATTACCATGTCTTTAGTTTGTCCGTGTTGACAGCCTAATTAAGGCTGTTTTAATTCTATGATTGGATTTAGTTAAAAAACATTTACAAAATAAAGACAAACAGCGTTACCTAATCTGCAACCTCATTTTGCGTAATGTTGCTTGTTATTTTCTTCTAAGCGAATCTAGTTACATAATAAGAAAAAAGCCAGAGATTGGACAGAGTCATCAGAAAAGATTAATCGTCGTTTATACATACATACATACATACACACATACTTACATACATGCGTACGTACATACATACATACATACGTACATACCTACATACGTACATACATATATATATATATATGTATGTAT
>NC_068985.1:99242108-99246818 GCF_001194135.2 Octopus bimaculoides | reverse complement strand
ATATATATATAAAGACCTAGCTCTTAGTTTGTTAAGACGACGAGAGTTCCAGTTGATCAGACCAACAGGACAGTCCGCTCGTGAAATTAAGTTGTAGTTGGCTGAGCATTCCATAGACACGTGTTGCCTTGATGTAGTTCTTAGGGAGATTCAGGATGACTCTGGACGTGACAAGGCTGGCCCTTTGAAATACATAATATTACTCATTTTTGCAAGCTTCGTGAACTGGATCACCATGAAATAAAGTTTCGTGGAAACAACGCGGCGCCGGGAATCGAATTCACAACCATACGATTGCGAACCGGAAACCTTCCCCAGTAAGTCACACGCCTTCATTCACATATATAGAGATTTACACACACACACACCCACACACACGTAAACACATACGCATACCTCTTCTAGTGCAATTTCATTAGCTGTCAGTCAACAACATGAATATTTATCTAAAGCCAGTTCTTATTTAAATAACGTTTGATCAAAACATGATGTGTCAACTGTTGACATCATTTTCTATTAAATGTCCTCGTTATAGTATTTCTCATACAATATAATATATGCTCCAGGAAATGGATAAATAGATATATATGGTGTGCTGAATATTAACAGGCTCGTTTTGCTGCGCTCCAGCCATTTAGAAACAATCTAGATTCGAAGTCTCGAGCCAAGCCATTCTACGGACTCCAAGAGCAAAGACGTCCAATATCAATCATATTAACTAACGACGTATTATCAACATGTTTCTTACCTTTTAGAAAATCCGAAAATTCTGCCTTCTTTATGAATGTATTTCCCGCTTTATAGCAGCTAACACTCGCGTGTCTAAACCTTAGACAAAAAAAAAGTGAACGAAAAAATGTCCCTACGCGCAATAAGATAACAATTTATTGATTCAGATTGTTACGACTTTCTAAAATAATATATTTATGTAAAATAACATGCTACAGTAAAACCAAACGGTGGAACTACTTTAAGAAAAAATTTAAAAAAAGACTATATAGAACTCTGTCTAGCACTTCATGTTATATTCATTCACTAAAAATATTCGACGTCAAAACTTGAACTGAAGATTTCAGACAACGTTTTCATAATAGAGTCTTGCATAATTCATTGGAAATCAGGATATTAGAATCAGATTCGCTCAAAACTGTCCAAAATATTCTTCACCAACGTTTCACCATTATAGCAACATATAACTAAGCATCGTTGTATATTCTTCACTTACAGTTATGCTAGCATTTCTAATCCTTCATCTATACACGCATATATGCACAGACATCTATATGTACACATATCACGTATATATAAGAATATATATACACAAAACACACGCACACATTTTTGTATATCTGAACGGGTTTTTCTCATCGTTTCTCATCTCACGTACTTCCTCGCCTTCGTTTTCCTACAGCATTATTATACTCCAAACACACATTTCGTTCTTCTTTCTATTTCCTTCCTCTCTGTATCATTTTTTATAATCCTTTTTGTTTTTACATTATATTCATGTACATATATATCACTATATATATGGGCGCGGTTTAGCCTAATGGTTTAAAGCACCGCGACGCGTAATGACGGACGTTTGAGTTTGAGTCTCATAGCCGGCCGCCAATACTCTTTTCTGCAAAATAAGGGTAGCTTATCCTGTTCAGGCTATATTATTAGCATTAACCTGCGTTTGAGTGTTTAAAAATCACTTCTTTAACTTTCTAAAACATCTCAACATTTCTAATGCCAACTTCGTTTGTTTGTTTACGTTCATCGTAATTTCAATTTATATATTACTATATATTTGCCTATAAAATATAGATGCGTGTGCATGTGTATTTATGTGTATATGTTTATACACATATATATGTTTGCCTACGTGCAGAAATGAATATATGTGTGTGTATCTGTGCGCTCGCGTACCGAAATACATGTGTGTGTTGTATGTGTGTACTAACAATAAGTTAGCCGTGTGACCACAGTGGCTTGTTTGAATGCTGTATTCTGTTATAGAATATATGTAAATATTTCAACACTCTATGTAATACACAGAGTAACCACCATGTGTATACATACTCCTTTTTAGCAGAACAAGAGCAATCAGACGGGCTTTATTCAGTCTTAAGTTGGGATTTCTTCAATGGCAGACCATTCGCATTCCCTCTCCGTGGTAACACTGCTTATAAACCTACTAGTAATGAATGTTTCAGAAAGTCAAGAAAACTGGTTATACATGTTTAATGTTTTCCAGGCATTTACTTGGATTCATGTATCAATGGTTCGTTATTAAATATTTCGTAGTGGAGGCCTGGTTTTGAATTTTCAAGATTTTGTTGAGGGTGGAACCATTTCTTAGCTACTGTTTTTTCTAAGTCTACTCTGACCCGGAGTAGTAGCACCTGTCAGCGTCCCAGCTATGGTTTAATTAATATATGACAGCTTTCCTGCTTATGCTTGTGAAGAAGGGATTCAGCAGATTCCACAAAAGAAATCTTCTTGATTCCAAGAAGGGAGAGACGGCTGCAGCTACGCATTGTGGTGTGCAGAGAGGAAAATGGGGCAAATGAGAACGTGAGGGTGACGGTGTGCAACTCTTTCACACTTTAAACAAAGACACAATGCAAGTCATCACTCATCCTTAAAGTTGACTAGATTGTTCTCGTCGCTCCGATGGACGAAAATGATATTGTGTTATAGACTGTATGTAAAGATAGAAGTAAACATTCTAAGGGATAGACGTAAGGTGGTCGGCGACTCAGATCCATGAAGCAATCTTGACTATTTGGTGTTGGTGGAATATTGTTGATAAAAAGGCACAGTTTGGAGTGACACAGAAAACACACAATATCTGTTTAGGCCGCCAACTCAACGCTTAAGGGAATGAGAGTTGTACGAAGAAAATTCTTAGGTTTCTCAAAATCAGAAAGGAGAAAGCTGATTGGATGACTACAGATCCAATCCATCACTAGAACTGTAAAGATCTGTTAAACTTTCCACAAGTTTATCATTTCAGTATCTATGAACATGTCTAGGTGTGCAAGTATATGCATGAAAAGACATAAATAAAGCAAAACATACAGATCTGCACATAAACATACATACGATAGTACCTTGTTGTTGATGATGAAATTCCAGTGAAGGAACTTTGGACGTTAAACACCGGTTCTTTCTCTATTGACAAGAAATCATGAAATAAAACTGAATGACTTATATGCATACATACATACATACATACATACATACATAGATACATACAAACATACATACATACATACATACATACATACATGCTTGCATTCCTTTCCGACGAAGAGTTATGCACGAGCGCCAAACATTTCTGCTTTATAGCGAGTCAAGCTAATACGTTCATTGTGCACGTCCTCTTATAGCTTATTAATGTTTGTTTCAATGCTTTTTTTTTTGTATTTGATTTGATTACATACATACACATACATACACACACATACATACATACACACACATACATACATATATATACATACATACATACACACATGCATACACACATACATACACACATACATACATACATACATACATACATGTATAGATACATACATGCATACACATCGATAGATACATGCATGTATACATGCATACAGATATATATATATACATACATACATACATACATGTATAGATACATACATACATACACATCAATAGATACATGCATGTATACATGCATACAGATATATATATACATACACACATACATACATGCATACACACATGCATAAATACGTATACATATACATACATATACATATATATATACATACACACATACATACAAAAATACAAGCATACATACATACATGCATACATACATGCATACATACATACTCACACATACCTGCATACATACATTCATTTATACATACATACATACATACATACATACATACATGTATTTATATATATATACAGACAAGCATGTGTTTGTGTTTGCATTTTTTTTAAACATATAAACCTGCATATATTTTTGTATATAAATGCATGTCTCTGTTTTGATTAAAATACTTTCTTTAACAGAATTATATTAGTATAAGTAAAAAGTTTAACTCTACTATTCTCTGTTTTAATCTTCAATAACACTGAACCAAGTAAAAATGGCGCCTATAATACGTACAAAATAAAGAAAATACTTCCATTCATTTCATTTTAGCTTCGTAACTGAACGAGTAATATATATTTATATTTGTTACTCTGATCTACACGTAAATGTCGAAGAAAAAGCCAATATAATTGAATGCTAACATCTGTATATTAAATGAATAGCTACTGTAGTTAATATATTTTCAGACATCAACATATTGAAAATTTATAAGATGACAGCAGACATGAGAAATACGGAGTGGGAGGGGGAGAGGAATATATATACCTATTTCGTTATTGCCTACAAGGGGCTAAACATAGAGGGAACAAACAAGAACAGACGAACGGATTAAGTCGATTACATCGACCGCAGTGCGTAACTGGTACTTAATTTATCGACCCCGAAAGGATGAAAGCCAAAGTCGACCTCGGCGGAATTTGAACTCAGAACGTAACGGCAGACGAAATACTGCTAAGCATTTCGCCCGGCGTGCTAACGATTCTGCCAGGGGAATATATATACCGACATGCAAACACCCTCATACAAACGCAGAGACGTACAAACACGCACGAAATTACACACACACACACACACACACA
>NC_068985.1:99237030-99241731 GCF_001194135.2 Octopus bimaculoides | reverse complement strand
ATGTCTTTTTTCTGCATTTTCGTGCAGCTGAAGATTGCTCTTCATATTGCATTTAAGGTAATGCTCACATTACTTAGATAAATTGAAGTAGCATGAAACGTGCGTACTGCAATCACTTTTGAAATCCGTGTTGCTTATTATTTGATATATATATATATATATATTCAAAATTTATTAGCATACTAGGCGCAGAGTGTCTGTGCGGTAAAAAGCTTCCTTCTCAACCACACGGTTTTGCGTTCAGTTCCAATGCGTGGCACTTAGGGCATGTCTTCTACTATAGCCTCAGGCTGACCAACGCATTATCAGTTGATTTGGTAAACGGAAACTGAAAGAATTCCCTCGTATATATGTATTTGTGTGTGTGTATGTGTGTAATGGTGTGTGTATGTGTGTAATGGTGTGTGCTTGTCCTGGACAAACGATGTTGGTCTGTTTACGTCCGCGTAACTTAGCTGTTCGGCAAAGAAGAGCCTATAGTATAAGTACTAGGCTTACCAAGAATAAGTCCTGAGGTTGATTCGTTCAACTGAAAAGCGATGTTCCAGCATGGCCGCAGTCAAATGACTGAAACAAGTAAATAAAATAAATGAGATAATAATATATTATATACTTATGATAATATTTTTTTATTCTTTTATTTGTTTCAGTCATTTGACTGCGCCCATGCTGGAGCACCGCCTTTAGTCGAGGAAATCGACTCCAGCACTTACTCTTTCTGAGCCTAGTACTTATTCTATCTCCTTTTTTGCCGAATCGCTAAGTTTCGGGGAACTAAATGCACCAGCATCAGTTATCAAACGATGTTGGGACACACACACACACACATATATATATATACGACGGGCTTCTTTTAGTTTCCGTCTACCAAATCCACTCGCAAGGCTTCGGGCGGCCCGTGGCTATTGTAGAAGACACTTGACCAAGGTACCACGCAGTGGCACTGAAGCAGAACCATGTGTTTGGTAACCAAGCTTCTTACTACACAGCCACTCCTAATGCAATTTAATAAGTAATAAATATTAAATATATATCAGATAGAAATGCTGCAATTCTTGTCCAAAATAAAATTATAAAAATTAATTGTTTTTTGGTCAAGAAACTCGTCATTGTAATTTCTTATGTATATTAGGATTCACATATCCAATAAGATTGAATTTATATCAATTTGTTTACAAACCTGAGAATTATTAAATAAAAAACGAAAACAATGACACATATTAAACAAGACCATTCAGAGAGCGGAAACCTCCACCATGGCAACACCAATGTCCTCTCAACGATTAGCCTGAGATTATTTTTAAAATGGGAATATCTAAAATAAACTTGACAGCTCTCACAAACGAAAATACTAAAATTGAACTCGGCCTTTTTCAAAATATATGTAAGAGAAAAAAATAATAATCCAAATTCTTGTCCCGTACCGGATCGATCCCAAAATCTAAACAGTTCGTGCCAGTTACGAGGCCAAACATCACTGAAAATGGTTCAGAAGATATCTTATCCACGGACAAACAAACAAACAAACACGACTGAAAATTATCTCTGCCTTTGCTAAGGCAATGGTAAAAATAGACCAATATATCGGCCTTAAAATATATTTATATGCTATTTTAATCTATATATATCGTAGCGTATTAGTCTTTATATACTAGGAACATATTTTTAAAAACTATCCACGGCTAAATCAGAAATGTTCCTTTCATAATTTCATATGTAAGTACATGTTTTTTTTTATAATAACACTACGTAATTTATCTATTTGGTAAGTAACAAAATAATATATATAAAATATTATATAATCTCTAGTCAAATAGTAAATAATATTATAAAGTAGATTTCATAAATTATTTATAATAATCATTACCAATCATTAAATATTAATAATTAAAATTATATAGTTTATATAAGAAGAAATCTTTCTAAAAATAATATCATAATAACATTGCAGTAGTAATTAAATAAATACTCAATTAAATAGTTATCGAAACGAAATTTAATCATAATGACTTCATAAAATCCTTTTGATAAGTGCTCTGTTGCATACTAAAACACTTCACAATTAAAATTCAGATTACTTTTTTTTAGAGGAAAAATCTTATCGCGATATTTATAAGCATTTATACTTACGGAAAAATAGAAGGGACATAATTTTACAAAGGCAATTTACAAAGTACGCTTGTAATATATATATATATATATATATATATATATATATATATATACCAGATAAGCTCATCCCGCTCCAAGTCTAACTATAGCCGAAGAAAGAAAGAAAGAAAGAAACACAGTAGAAAGGAAAAAGATACTGAAAGAAAGAAAGAGCGAGAACAAAACCACACAGAGAAAGCATAGCTATACTTTATGCTGTAAAATATTCTTTTAATGATGTATTACTTCTATTATTGATATTTCTAAGCTATATACAACATCACTAATTCGTTTTCAACATTAAACCTAACAGTATATGCAAATTTTCAGAAAATCATACATTTGCCCTATTATAAAAAATATCCCACCTAGAAATACCATTTAGAAATTCATACAAATTGCGTTTCTTGGCAACAATTTTATTAATGTATGTTCATAATAAACAAACATCTCAGTTCAAATATGTGTGAGATTTATGTGCCCTGTACCAGGCTGAACTTAAAGCTAATTTACCAAGTAGCATCTGTTTTAATTTAGGCAATAGGCATTGAAAAACATAGGCACTTAAAGCTACTCCCACCTACCAGGACGGTAAGTGTATTCCTGCCTTGGTTATAGCGTATTATATCATATTTGCTGGAGCAAAAGTGTGTAGCCATCTTTAGAGGTTTTAAGACATTGGTGTTTGGAGTATTTGATATATGGATTTTATTTCTTTCTGCTTGAAAGACTCCGAAGTGGCTACCTTTCGTCTCTATTTCATTAATTATCCCTTAAAACTAAGGACAAAATCGCTTACGTTAAATATGGCGCACTTTGTACATATGTATATATAGTGTTGTACATGTATTTGTGGATATATATATAATATGTCGGGTCACTTGATTCTTGCACAACCTGTCACATAGTAGGATCATCGGTGACTAAACCATGACTCTTTCTAAGTCTGCCTGGTGAGCAGGGTTGCCAGAAACCCAGCAGGAATAATGACAAGATCTGTCAAAATGGTGGGTAGACCTAATGTAGATTCAACGATATGTAGTATAGCACGTGCCCTTTGAAAATCCGGCTTCTTGTCTGTCATGCTAGAAAACTATTGCGAGTGTGGCATCCCTTAGCTTTTGTTAAATCATGTCTCTTGCAAAGGTCACTTTGATACAAAATCAGATATGCAGGGAATGGTATTGAACCTTTTGCGAATTGTTTGCTCCCCCTTGATATCCCATATTCCTGAGTCAGCGACCATTATTGGCAATTGATAGCTTGCTCTAACTTTTCTCTGAATCATGTCACTGGAGGAGTGGGTCTGTGAGGAGTTGTGCAAGCTTTATTCAACCTAAAATGTTAAGATGAGTGGCAGTTTTTCGGTGTGTGTTCATGTACGAGAGCACTGCGGTGAACATCGAAGCCGCGCCCAGGAACCGAAAAAAAATCCGCATATTTGTGTGTTTATGTTTGCCACTCACAACTTGATAACCGATGTTTCTTTGATTGCATCCCTTTTATCTAATCTAGTTCGGTAAAAATGTTCGGGCGGACTTGTGCCACTGAACGTTTCAATGCAGTGCTCCAGCATGACTGTAGTTTTTGGAATGAAGCAAGCCGTCACAATAAAGCATAGAAGTTTAGTGATAGATACATTTGAAATTATTTCCTTCCCTTCAAAAAATAAAGGTTAGCATTTTTTCATAGTAACGCTGTAACATTTTTGTTTTCCGTTTCTTGCAATAAACTTAAAGCTGCAGACAGCTTTATGTAAAATCGTTTTAACTTTTCAGCACACTTACTTTTATTTCTTATTTTAAAAGAAAATCAAGTTTATGGACTTCAGTAAAGCAGAGCAGATGTTGTTAATTGAAATCAACGTTTAAAACACTCAGTTTATATTTAATCAGTTTTGCTAATGAAATTCATTCTAATACAACGATATATGTTTACTTTGAAGGTAAAGTGTGTGTGTGTGTGTGTAGGCAAATGGTTGTGCAGTTAGCTTCGAAACCATTGTGTCTCAGGTTCGATCCCACTCCGTTCCTTCTGGAGTAAATTATTTGTGACTCAGCATCAGCGCACGTCTTGTAACGTGTGTGTGTGTGTGTGTGTGTGTGTGTGTGTGTGTGTGTGTGTGTGTGTGTGTGTGTGTGTGTGTGTGTGCGTGTGCATTCGCGCGCGTGTATGTGTGTATGTGATCAATTGATTTACCACTTCCCAGTTTTGGCTGATCATTCCATAGACACGTATAACCTCAGCACATTTCTTAACCAGAAATGTGTGTGTGTGTGTGTGCGTGTGCGTGTATGTGTGTGTGTGTGTTTGAACTGAGCGTGAGTTAAGGAAATACCAAACAAACGCCAAGAGGTGATTAGGGATGAACTAGTGAAAGGTATTTGGAATTTTTCTTTGTGTCCTAGCATGGCCACAGTCTCATGTAACAAATATTCATACATATATGTATGTGTGTGTTTATATATATATATATGTAAACATATATACATATATGTGTATATATATCTACAAGTGTGAACATCTCCATGTACGTACATGTATATACAT
>NC_068985.1:99233270-99235878 GCF_001194135.2 Octopus bimaculoides | reverse complement strand
AAAGATTAAATGCATACACATATGTGTGTTGTGTGTGTGTGTGTGTGAGTGTGTGTGTGTGTGTGTGTGTGTGTGTGTGTGTGTGTGTGTGCATGTATGTGTGTGCATATAGATTTATATACACATACATGTATACTGAAATATAAGCACACAGACATTTATGTATATGCATTTTTGTGTATGTAATTTTATGTTAGTATTAACGTATTTCCAGATACATGTATCGGTGTGTGTCTCTTCATAGACATACATATGTATGAGACGAGAATACATACGTTGTATGTGTGTGTTTCTCTGTGTTTGTGTTTGCGTGTGCGTCTTCGTGTGGTGTGTGTAAGATGTAGATAAATATATATGTGTTCATATAAGTATTCAAGTCAATTTCGATGTGTATGAGGGTGTTTTTATTTGTGAATTGTGGTTAAAATCTAAAGGAAAAAATCATTGATTAAAAGACTTTTAAAACACGTTAATGGAAGTGCTTTTAGAAGAGGTTTTAAATGAAATTTCATTTCTATGCAAAACTCTATTCCCTTGGCTTGTTAAAAACATTTGTGTGCATACAACTTTCAATATGTCGGGCGAGGAGGGAAATGTCAGGTGAGTAAAGGACTCGTTGAGGAAGAAGGCAAAACAGAGAATATAATTATATAAAGTAACAAAAATAAAAATATGAATGATAATGAGAAGAAAATTAGCTAGGTAAAAAGACAATGTACATACACAAATATGCCACACGAATCCAAGCTTTTTATTATTTCTTTTTGCTTCAAAGATGTGACATAAAATTACTTTGATTCCATAGAATTATAGTTATAGGTGAACCTTAAGTGTTTTATATATTTTTTGGTTCTCTCTGAAGTGTTTCTTCTTTTCTTTGTTTTTGTAAATCTTATTAGATTCTTTAATGATTACTCTGAGCTCTGTGTGATAAGTGGAAAATTCTGAACCAACGAACTTCCCACTTCTGAAATCCTAAAATATTGCGTGACGTCAAAGATAACTCTTCCTTGCTTTTTAGAAGAACAATTTCAGTAATAACCTGAAAGCTTGCCATTTGCAAAGCAATTAGTAAATATACTCATATACAACTGTATGTAGATATATATAGATCGATAGATAGATTGATAAATAGATATATACAGAGATAGATAGATAGAGAGAGAGAGAGAAAGAGAGAGAGAGAGAGAGAGAGAGAGAGAAAGAGAGAGAGAGAGAGGGAGGGAGGGATAGAGATAGTATGTATGTATGTATGTATGTATGTATCTATCTATATATTCATGTGCGTTCCTGTGTATCATCCTATATCGAGTTTTCAGAATATCATTCTTCGTGACTGCTCTGTGTGGTAGTTATCAAAAGCCAATAATCAAAGATAGCAATGTGTAATACACTGATGCAAAGAAGCACGGTGCTACGCAGGGTTTTTTCAAGAATTGATGAGAGAAATGAGACCCTTTTCTTTTTAAATAGGAGCTAAAAGAACAAGAATTTTAATGAAATTTATACCTTTCCCGCTCTGATTTACTTTTCTCGATTTATCTAATTACCAGTGAAGCAAATTATGTTGCGAATTAATATCTTTTACCCGTGTTACTTTCGCAATGATCACTCCATGAACGTTTATCGAGACAAAGTTGACAATTACAACAATGCATTATTGAATTATTTAAAATTGTCTCTCTGTCTCTCTCTCTCTCTCTCTCTCTCTCAAAAAGCAGAGATTAGTTTTCTTGCTGTAACATAGAAGAAACAACACTCCGCATAAACGATCAAAGCTCTCTTGCAACAACTTCATTATCTGCTGTCTCAACGATATATCTTTGTACCGTATCAGTTTAACTCGCAAAGTTATTTCTGTTAAAATAGATTGAATCAATAAGTTTCATAGGACTAACTGAAAATTCTTTTAAAATGAGTTTCTTTCAACATATATATACATTCAGACACTGAGAAATTCAATTAAGCATCATTTTATTCGAGTATATCTATAATCGAAAATGTGCTAATGTTTACAATTATATAACCCATTGGCTCATCACCGACCCAGAGTGTGGAATCATTTTTATGTCGGGGAAGCATATCTTTTTATAGCCTTTTGCAATGTCGAACGGAAGCTCGTTATTTGTGAATTCTTCCACACAATTCCATTCCTAGTAAATATGTAATTTAAAGCGCTAACTAAAATAATTTAAATCTCACATACAGATTTGCTATACGCTGTAGCCCACTCCTAAAAGCAAGTGAAATATTTCATTTGTTTTCCCGTGTACACCGTGCCGTGTAAATATGGATGCATTTTGAAGGAATGAAACATACAGGAAATGAGGAAATCTAAATCTACCTTTAAACAAAAATTTGCCAGCTTTCTTGTGATTATCACAGATAAACTAACAACAAAAATGACATATTCTCGCATGTCAATACATAAATAAATCACATGTTATGCATATAACAACAGAACAGATGAACGTCCGATGAATTTTTCCATGCTTTTCCAGCAAGCACAGACAATCCACTTTCCTAAATTTGTCGCATTTCTTTGTTCTTATTCAAAGTTTGAGTAATTGGCAAGGAAGTACTATCCAAGAACATTCAGATGATGATA
>NC_068985.1:99229528-99230412 GCF_001194135.2 Octopus bimaculoides | reverse complement strand
AGTAAGAGTGAGGAGGAGGAGGAGGAGGAGGAGGAGGAGAGGTGGAAGAGGAAGCGGAGGAGGAGGAGGAGGAGGATGGTTACTCCTATCGATTCCGACGTATGAGTATTTGAACGAAGGGATTAAAATATAAAAGAAACGATAAAAAACAAAAGAAACCAATAAGAAGAAAAGAAGCAACATTTATTCGTGATGGATGCGTGAATGCAATTTCAGTCCAGGCATGGATCTTGGTCTGAAGACACAAAGAGGACAATGATGATGATGATTCTGATTTTGCCTGGTATTAGACAAATGTGCCTGCTGATTGCAAGATATAATTCTTTTATTGTTCTGTTTCTTCAACTCAAATTGAATTTCGCAAAAAATCGTGACACATTTTACGCCGTTCAGATCGATCTAGGCAATAACTTTCCCAAGATGTTAAATTAAGTTGTAGAGACTTTAGCGATTGCTTCAGCTTAGCTTTATGCCTAAGGCTGAATGTTCCTCCGCCGCAGAACACCTCTACTCGTTGGCCATACGAAATAATAATAATTATAACAACAAAAACAACAACATCAACAAAACAACAACCACAACAACAACAACAACAACAACAACAATAATAATAACAATAATAATAATAATAATAATGATAATCATAATAATAATAATATGGATGCAGTACCAGGCAGTGGCTCTCATGACTTCTCATCTTAATTGATTGGAAGTGTTATCATGTACGTTGTTTTGTCTTGGTATAAAAAGATCGGCTACAGCAAACAAATATTCTGCTTAATACCACAAACAGATTTGCTAGTCAGTTGTTTGACCTTAACCAGTTGAGCATGTCCCTTGGTGGCTGACGATATGTGCATTTCTGATCACGAGCAGAAGTAGTG
>NC_068985.1:99227494-99229518 GCF_001194135.2 Octopus bimaculoides | reverse complement strand
GACGATATGTGCATTTCTGATCACGAGCAGAAGTAGTGGCGGAGCATCATAGCCATGTGTTGAGAGGAATTCTTTGGGGTTTGAATTATTCACTCTTGAAAACATGGGTGTTTTGCTCAACATCATTAAACAAACCTTTTTGAGGGACCGATTGAGCGGGATGGGCTACTCGACTAGAAGAAAATTCTAATTGGGCCCCCACCTGCGAGATCATGCGCTGTTTATCTTGATATGAAATCACCATGTCGCCCACATATGGTTGTGATGCATGCGCCTGGTGTACTCTTATCAGACGGGTATTCATGATGGGTATATTGGGCTTCGTATATTTGTACCTCAGTGTCACTTTAATGGCATGCACTGCTCATTCACTCAATAATAATAATAATAATAGTAATAATAATAATAATAATAATAATAATAATAACAACAACCTGACAGAAAGGTTATATATACAAAGAATCGAAAGTGGTAAAACACGTATACAATTAGAAGACCATTATGAACTAACCAGCATACGATTATAGAAATATCTAATTCAGAAGCAAGGAAAACTGTTACAAATAGGAAGAAAACACGAGCAAAACAACAAGGGGTTGTCTATCTTTAAGTAAGCTGTAAAATACAAGAAAGAAGATATAGTACCTGACAAATATTAAAAAAAAATAAAGAGGAAACGATAAAAGCTGTAAAACGACAGAAATCTCAACTAAAACTGGAAGGACAAAGCATCGTGATAAATCGAAGGATGAAAAGAAGCCATTACATGGCAAATACTTGGATAAGCAAAACAGAAAAGAAATAGACGAAGTAAAATCCCAACAATGGCTGAGAAGCTCAGGACTCAATGCAGAGGCTGGGGGATTTCTAATTGTAGCACAAGACCAAAGCCTCCCCGCCACAAACTAACAGAAACAGATAATGAAGGAAAATACAATAACTGCAGAATGTGTGATGTTGGGGGAAGAAACAATAGATCATGTTGTCTCTAGCTACCCATTCCTGGATAAGAAGGAATATATCAACAGACATGATAGAGTTGGAATCCATGTACACTGGAAGATATGCGAAAACTATGGAATGCGAACAGAGAAAAGATGGTATAGTCACACCCCAGAAAAGGGTCTCAGAAGATGACATAGCAACCATACTCTGGGATATGCCAATACACACAGATAGAAAAATCAGGGTTAATTGACAGAATAGATGAGGATGATGATAGTGATGATAACGATGGGATTGAAATAGGGTACCACCTAATCTCTGGGTATAAGGACTTAGCACCTGCAGAATATAAATTAAGACGTAACAGAGTTGGCCAGTATCTACACTAGGTAATATGTCGGCATTATAAAATCAAAACTGCAGAAAAATGCTACAAACAGCACCCAGAGTCTGTAACTGCGATAGAAATTTTAACGATTCTTTAAGACTTTCCGGTATGTACAGATCGGACCATCAAAGCTAATTAACCATAATGCATTTGATATTCCCAGGCAAAACCGGGCTATAATGCTAGTCTTGTATAAAGCCCTATTCACTTTCACACAGTATAAGGAGACAACTACCAATCACATCATATACAGAGAAGAAAAAAATAACATTCATCTTTACAATCCAATAACAACAAGCCTCCTATAGAAGCTACTAAATGCTACGAAAGCCTTTATCGCTCACATATAACCGTCTGATCGTTTACAGCAGTTTTTCTGGCTTCTGTGAAACAACAAGTAATACTACACTCTGTTACCATTTAATAGAGACACATCTGTATATTTATTCATACAAGATCTACCTATGTAAGTCATATATCACGATTAAAAACGGAAAAGAGAGTAAGCTGTGTGGAACTCCATCCTTCACCGAAAGCCAATCGCATAAAAATGGGTATTTAAATGTTGCTTGCACTGGTTGAGCTCCAGCATGGCCACAGCTTCTGGCATGAAACGTATAAAAGAATGTATCTTTATACGTGTGTGTTTGTGTGTGTGTTTATATATATATATATATATATATATATATAT
>NC_068985.1:99226026-99226697 GCF_001194135.2 Octopus bimaculoides | reverse complement strand
TATATATATATATGTATATATACGCATATATATATATACATATATATATGCACAATTTCTACGTATGTATAAAAATATATTTGCAAATATATGCATACATACAAACATACATACATGCATCCATACATATGTGCGTGTGTGTATGTGCATACATATGTACACATATGACCTTGTACTGTGCCAAATTAGAATCAGAAGCCATTATTATCATGCACGTCATCAATATCTTTATCATGGTTAATGTTGTTAACAAGAGTAGTTTTCCTTCCTTCGGTTTTTTGCTTCTTTTCGGCTGTTCCTCTTCTTTTATGGTTTTGCGTCGCTTTCTTTTTGTTCTTCAGTTTGACGTTTGACTTCTATATGGATACAGAGACATTCGATGTTATCTTATTCTTTTTTAGTTAGTTTTTTTTTTCCTTGTTATTGTTATTTATTTATTCATTAATTATATTAGCGATTTGATTTATCTCTTGCTTTTATATATTCTTTTCTGCGTTGTTTTTTTTTTATTATTTCGAAAGGTATAGTAGAATTGTATACCCACAATCGTAAAAAGATGTTTATATCACAGACTGTTTTTTTTTTTGTTTCTTTGTAGTGCTTGTTTATATGTTTGCGTGATTGTTTGAAATACATATACGTAACTAAATACATTCATATATATATATATA
>NC_068985.1:99220262-99223417 GCF_001194135.2 Octopus bimaculoides | reverse complement strand
GCCAGCTGGAGGAGATGTCCTCCTGGGGCTAAAAGCAACAGTAACATCCACCCCTAGGGGTCAGCCACACTTAAGTGGCAATATACTACACTTTATATATATATATATATATATATATATATATAGGGGGAGGTACGTGGGTGTGTGGGTGTGTAGACTTTAGAAGACACTGTATATAATTTTACTCTAATTAATTACAGTAATGTGTGGACTTTTGCAACAAATTATACCATAGGAATTATTTCACCTTATATTATTGATTTCAAATTTTGGCCCAAAATCAGCATTTCAGAGGAGGGTTTAAATCGAAAATTTAGACCCCAGTGCTCAACTGGTACTTAATTTATCGACTCTGAAATGATGAAAGGCAAAATGGACATCGTGGAATTTGAACTAAGAGCGTAAAGACGGGTGACATGCCGCGAAGCATTGTACACAGAGTGCTAACGCTTCTGCCAGCTCGCCACCTTAAATTTCCCTTTGATATATCAATTATTAAAACCTTACGAAAACTCATGTATGTGATGGTAGTCTATTGTAATCCGAGAAAGACGGCTCTGCAATCTCTTGCCGAACGACCTGGCACAAATGATTTGTTTATAGCGACCAAATGTACCTATTATGTTTTACATCACTTTCGCCATCAAATTGACGTTGGCTGAACAGACGCACGGTTTACTTTACGTGTAGTGTAGAAGAAATGATAGCAGAGTAACGTGAGAGAAAGTGTTTTGTTGAAGAACATGACGCAACACTCTGTCTTGTAATTGAAACTAAGATCAAACATACATGAGTGCAACACCGAAGCCATAAAGTCACTAACCCTCAGAACATGTATATAACAAACTGAAAGGAAAGAAAGAAACAAAGAAACAAAGAAAGAAACCCAATTTCTTAGTGCCTAAATGGTAGGTCAGATAACTGGAACACTATGCAAATAATAAGAATATCCACTGTCTTTGATTTGAACAGTATGCTTTACTAAAATTGATACTGGGCTGGAAGAGTAATACTTAAGAGTTTAAGAGAAAAGTCTTTCCTGAAAGTAAATTGAATAGACTTCTATTTTTTGGAAAGCATTCCATATTCCACGATGTAAATTCGTAACTGACATAACGGTGAATTATCAGTGAAATTGCTATATAGAGCAGTGGTTATTAAAGGAGGGTCGCCAGTGCATGACCAAGCGGTTAGGGCATTACACTCACAATCGAGAGATCGTGGTTTTAATTCCTGGGCCGAGTAGTGCATGATGTTCTTGCGCAAAACGCTTCATTCCACATTACTCTGCGTAAAATTCGACACCTGACGTGTGGTACACCGTGCACCTGTTGAGACTACGTCGGTTCGGTGGAGGGAGTGAGCTAATGATCACTATAATTAAACCATTCCTGCAAGCCGCTCTGCAACAAATTGTAGAATCGTCTTTATGGTATGACGAGAGACTACCATCATCATATTTATGAAGAGAATATTTCTAAATCATCTTACTTCATTTCATATAATTTGGTAACTAAAGTCTTGAAATCCAGAACCCGAAAAGATAAAGATATTTGAAATACGTAACCAGTTTATTCCCTCCTACGCAACAGATGTTAAAATAAAAAGAGATATGAGGAGATGGAATAAAACCTTAGAAAACAGGTTTAGAAAAAAGTAGAAAATTATATAAATTAGGAAAGCACAAATATAATTTGTTATATTTCGTGCCAAACATTAAGGAGAGTGAACTTTAATTAGATAGAAGTTTCTATAATAGATGACTGTCGATAGCAATTTAAATTATAGTGTATCAGAGGCTAAAATAACTTTAAAAATCAATTGTTAAATTGAATAACTATAAAGTGTGTCTTACAATTAAATAGAAACGGATAAATGAGGAATTTCGGGGAGAAAATTGGTCGTAAGTAAAGTTTTTTGGAATATATGAAGCAATAATTATTTGTAAAAATAGAACAGAACTATAGAAGTCGTCGTGTTGAGAAATATATGGTATTAAAAGGAATAAAAAATCTATGCGTGGTGCAGACAGGAAATGTAGGAAGGTAAAATAAAGCATTGAAATATGTTGTTTCTGAGTGCCTTTAGTCAAATAAAGATATGTAAAACTTTATATGGAGAATGTAGAACGCTTATTATAGTTATGAGAAATAACAAAGTAGGAGAAAATACGCGGAGGTAAGTGGATGATATGGAATAACATTAGAAAAGGCTAGAAATATTTTGTAAAAAAATTATCTCTTATATAATGATTAGAGGTATTATAGAGAAATTATGAAACAGCTGACATTGCACAGCCAAAGAAAGAAAATTATGTGGACAAAATACTTGAAATAGAAATAGAATAATACATACATACACCGGTTTACACTCATATCTGAATGTGAGTCTGTTTGAGCATCTTTGTGTACAGAGAGAGAGAGAGAGAGTAGAGGGAAATTCTAACCAGAACGTACGAATGCGAGACAAATATATATATGTGTATATATTTCAGTGTGTGGGCGTTTACAATTTAGAAGCAATGAGAAATATGGAAAAAATGTCACATTTAGGAAGAATTTTTGACTGCGAAACTCGGGCTTGAAAGATTCATCTACCATCTTTGACGGTCATGTTAGCTTCACACCAAGGCTACTCTCTATTGTAAAATCAAAGCGGTTAATTTAAACTTTTAAAATTCGGAGTACCACTGCATGTATGTATATAAGTATGTATGTATGTATGTATGTATGTATGTATGTATGTATGTATGCATGTATATATGTATGTATGTATGTATGTATGTATTAGGCTTTGTGTCTATCCATTTTCTGCAAGAATACGAAAATAGTCAGTCGTTAATTTCGGAGATGTATTTGCCTGACAAGTGGTTTGATCTGTGATCGTGCGTTGCAGCTACAGCAATTACGTTGTAGAAGACACATATTTGCCGTTCAAAAACACGCAAAAACTGTTAACATGATTTTCATTCTTATTATTTGCACTTAAATTTCGGTGCACTACCTGCAACTCGGTGCTCACTCTGGATGGAGACGACAGTACACTACCTAGGCGTCCATTTCGGTGGCTGGTATAACATTCAGTCCTTGATTTTAGAGCTAGACTTTCCATACACACACACAGATATATATATATATATATCACTGCATATTTTT
>NC_068985.1:99217578-99219949 GCF_001194135.2 Octopus bimaculoides | reverse complement strand
TCTCTCTCTCTCTCTCTCTCTCTCTCTCTCTCTCTTTCTCTCTCCCTCTCTCTCTCTATCTCTCTCTCTCTCTCTTTCTCTCTCCGTTTGATATATTTTAGCTAAATTGTCTATGATAGGTTGAGAATCTTACAGAAATAGTATCTAAGGCGGCGGGTTGGCAGAAACGTTAGCAGGCCGGGCGAAATGCTAAGCGGTATTTCGTCTGCCGTTACGTTCTGAGTCAAAATTCCGCTGAAGTCCACTTTGCCTTTCATCCTTTCAGGGTCGATTAAATAAGTACAAGTTACGCACTGGGGTCGATATAATCGACTTAATCCGTTTGTCTCTTCTGTGTGTAGCCCCTTGTGGGCAGGAAAGAAATAAGAAACGGTATCTGTAAGATTTTAATCACTACTTCAACTACTGGGCAACGAAATATTATGACATACACTGAAACATAAGATCGGTTTCCATCTTTAATAACGATTTTAATTCTTGTTTAGCATTTTCACCGATAATTTACCAACTTTTAATTTAAATATTTACTATAAAGAATATCGAATGCTTTTTGAAAGTACCCTTCTATTATCTTATTTATTTTCTCGAAAACTGTTCTGCTTCATGCAGAATCGCTCTCTGTCTATTCAAAAGTTTTCGTATTATAGCCACTAAATATCGACCACGGTATTTTTCCTAACTCTTCGTATTCTCTATTTATCTTGCCTACATTTGACTTCTCTTTTGCTCTTACAAATACATAATTATAGATTCAACCCGTAACTGTTTACTTTTTCTTTTTCTTTTGTTCTTTTTCTTTGTTAGTTTCTGCTTGTGTTTCTTTTTATCTGTTCTCTCTCCACAGCATATATTAAAAACATCCAGCATCGTTGCTAGTTCTATTTGCTTTATTTCCTTCATCGACTATTACCCTCAACATACTTTTACCATTTACTCCACTCTTCTTTGTATTTATATCCATGTCTACAAGTAATTTATTTATATATATACATACATCCATACATCCATCTATACATATATATATATATATATATATATATATCACGTTATATAGCTCTTGTTTTCGCTCCGAGATTCAATACATTAAATATTCCATCCTCTTTCAATGACTTATTTGCTGCAGAGACTTAATCCTCTTCGCCTGATAATGTTGGATTGCTGCAGTTTAGATTACTACTAACATAGTTGATAGTAAAAATCTAAGCGCCCGGGGAAAAAAACAGTGTTGCTTGTTTTCTCGTTGTAAACAATTTCAGAATCTGCCTCCGAAATCGTATTCAAATTGATTTTATTTAGGAATATGAGCATGAAATTATGCATGATCTTCTACTTTAACACTCGACTCACGCACGGATCCTGACAAAGGGTTAGCAGTCACTCTTGATCCTGGGTATCACGGTTGCAATCTATTAGAAGTCTTATAGAAATTCCTTTAAAATTATCCAAACTTAAAAATGCATTTTGTTTTCTCCAACCACCTTGCATATAATTTTGATTGTCTTTCTGGCAGCTTTAGACGTCCTCGGTGCTTTCGTTAAGCTCCACATTTCCATATTGTCAGCACCACCGATGATAATAATTTTTCATATGGATAGGAGCCTGGCTGAAAGAGCTACAGGAAAATTTTGATGACAGTTCCATAGATAGATAGATAGATAGATAGATAGATAGATAGATAGATAGATAGATAGATAGATAGATAGATAGATAGATAGACCTATGGAAAGACTTGAGTGTGAAAGATTCAGTATCAGCACGAAGGCGAAAAGAGAATTTCAAATACTAAACGCAGAATGTCAAAATATGTTTATGAAAGGTGAATGGTTTACTTCTATGATTCGCCTTTCAACTTCAAAACAAATTTGAGTAATTAACCGTGAGAGACGTAGCATGAATATTCTGATAACGACAACAAAAACAAGCATTTGATTGGTTGCACGTGTAAAAAGAAAACAATCTCCCATTGATAAATGATATTTGATTGGCTATATGTGTGCTTCTTTGTATACAAATACATATATTTCATCCTTCTGGGGTCGATTAAAAAAGTACCAGTTACGCACTGGGGTCGATATAATCGACTTAATCCGTTTGTCTGTCCTTGTTAGTCTCCTCTGTGTGTAGACCCTTGTGGACAGTAAAGAAATAAGAAAATACATCTGTGTGTGTGTGTGTGCGTGTGTGTGTATGTGTGTGTGTGTGTGTGTGTGTGCCTCCTCTGTGTGTAAACCCGATTGCACTTACACATATATACATATCTAAATACTTATATACATATATGCGTGTGTGTATACATACATCCATATATATGTATAAACACACGCATACATACATATATATATATATACATATATATATATATATATATATA
>NC_068985.1:99211761-99217336 GCF_001194135.2 Octopus bimaculoides | reverse complement strand
TATGTGTGTGTGTGTATATAAATGCACACACAAACACACACACACACACACACACACACACACACACACACACATATATATATATATGTGTATATATATATTTACCGTAGTATGTGTGGCTTTTGAGTAATCGTTCTCCCATAAATTATTTCAGGATGTCGATATTTATAGCAAAATTTCTGCCTTCAATTCATACAAAGATTGTTCTATTATCTCAGAGAAACTCTCTGCTTAACACACACCTACTTTCCAAAGACCTACTTTCCTATGATAGATTCAAGGTCAGCTCTCACCTGCAGACACTTTTACTGCACCAGTATGCAGATTCGTGCTGTTAGTTTAAACCGATATTCTCTCACGTAATGTATGCTGTCATCGTACACACTCCTTATGTTAGAAAAATCACTGCGTACTGCTCTTTCCAATTTAACCTCTGTCGTTACAAAGGAAGACAAATGTGATTTGTTGATCTTCGTGTTCGGAGTTTACAAAGAAAGAAGCACTTTATGTACATCACTGTCAAAGTATCAGGATTGTATGGTGTGGCAAGTTTTATTTTTCTCTAATAGCACGCTAGACATTTTAAAATAATCTAATAGATCGCTACCTCATAGTTGTTATTTTCCGGTTTCGTTTGGAAATCTAGATGGGATTTGACATTGACATCAATAATATATTACCAGTAATATACCCGTGTCAATTAATTGCGTGCATCACAGTATTAAGATTTCATGTGAAAGAAATCTATAAAAGTATTCGAATCATATCAATGAATGCCAGTTTGTTTTTAAACCATCCGGTCTCGTTAAGCACATCGGCCGGTCTATTTGGGCAGCTTCTATAAAAGGTTCGATGACAAGAGGTTGTTGTCCCTCAGCTTATCTTCTACTCGTTAGAGGAAACAGACACAGTGAGAGAATCCTCACAACATTGTCGCAATGCACCTTGTATTGTATATTTGTTTCAGTCATTTGACTGCGGCCGATTGTATAAGTGTGACAGGGAAAGAAAAGAATCAACCTTGAAACTTTATAGTACTTTCATTATCGACTCCGGAAATATAACTGTCTCAGTTAGAGATAGCAACATTTGAATTCATAGCACAAAGAGCCGGGGGGAATTTGTGCATCTGTCTAACCATCCTTCCAACCACCAACACCCTTGAAGAGAAAGAAAGATGCTATTTCATTCGTACAATTAGTTATCACAGATTGCGTATCTACAAATTTGAACAAGTATGGTTTCGTCAAGTAAAGTAATTCGATGCAATTTCGATTTCTAGATGGATTTAATCACCTGTGTGTACACTAAAGATTTGATATGTGCTGTAAAAGTAAATAATACGTTCCGATTGCCTTGATGATACAAGCCATAGATTTTAATTTGATTTTCTTCTATTTTCGTTGATCTGTTTCTTTCTCACTTCTTTCTGTTTCTTCTGTGATGTGATTATAGTGAAGCGCTGAAATGAAATCTCGGAAATTTGATCCGTAATTATTTGAAGGCGATAGTATGTCTTTATTTACAGAAGTCATTCAGTTAGATCCCCACCACCTTCACTGTGACATAAACCGTAGAGTAAAACATTACTACACCTCTTCAGCCTCTCTTTTATGCCTGGTCCAAGCTTAGGTGATTTACCTCACCACCACGCGGATAGCACTGGGTTAGGCTCGAACCAGGAACCCTTTTTTTTTTCTTTGTGTCAACGACGCGGTGTAGACGTAGATATATAACAACAAGCATTCCATCACTGCATATGAGGTTAAGGGGCCGCAAAACTATTATTTTTAAGTGGTGGGTTGGAATTGTCATTAGGGTATCAGAAAAAATAACTTCGATATTTATTCCATCTCAGTTTAAATCTCCACGAAGTCAATTTTACTTTCATTCTTATTTCTTTATTGCCCACAAGGAGCTAAACATAGAGGGGACAAACAAGGACAGACAAAGGGATTAGGTCGATTACATCGACCCCAGTGCGTAACTAGTACCTAATGTATCGACCCCTAAAGGATGAAAGGCAAAGTCGACCTCGGCGGAATTTGAACTCAGAACGTGACGGCAGATGAAATACCACTAAGCATTTCTGCCAGCTCGTCGCTATTTTACTTTCATTCTGCCGACTCTTTCCGTTCCGATATCAAATCCCACCGAGGCATATTTGAGTATTAGTCAATTTGTCCACTTTGTGTGACACTATGACCTTGTACTTGGATGACTTTAGTGTAGTTCGTTATGTTCCAAGCATTGCAGTCAGATTTACCACATTTCCTCCAACAGTATCAGAAGACGTAGAAAAGAAACCGGCAGCTGGTAACATCGCTTACACAAAAACATATGGTGGTATTTGCCCTAGCTTCACATCCTGAGTTCAAATTTCGTCAAGGCCGATTTTACCTTTTGTCTTTTCAGGGTCGATAAAATAAGTACCAGTTGAGCAATAGGATCGATGTAATCGACTAGCCACCACACCTCGCAAATTTCAGGACTTACTTATATCTGTAGTAGAAACACATTTAGAAAATGCATTACATGAAGATATTTCGCTACTGTCCCTGCCACTTCCCCTCCCCAAGCTTTCAGTCATACTATAACATCGTTTAGCCTTCACACGCTGTAAGACGCTGGATGTGTCTCGGCAAGTGATTGTAACAAACACGCAGATTAAAAGTAAATAATAATAATAGCAATAATAATAATAACAACAACAACAATAATAATAATAATAATAATAATAATAATAATAATAATAATAATAATAATAATAATAATAATAATAATAATACAAAATACAAAGACCTGGAAATAGAGTTAACTCGAATGTGGAATCTAAAAACAGAAACAATTCCTATCATAGTAGGTGCCTTAGGTATAATAAAAAAATATTCAGACAAATACATAACAAAAACACCAGGACTTACAAATATATATAACATACAGAAAATTGCACTACTGGGTACTGCACACATTCTACGCAAAACACTTTCAATACAGTAAACATAAGAGCACCACAGCAAACCAACAGCACGTACCCAAGGCGCACAGAGCTGCGCTCGGTAGTGAAGTGAAAGCACGCTATAAAAATAAAACTACTGAACAATAATAATAATTGTAGTAGTAGTAGTAGTTGTTGTTGTTGTTGTTGGTGTTGTTGTTGTTGTTGTTGTTATTGCCGATGCTGCTTTTTATGCTGATGATGATGTTGTTTTCCATTTAGTTGTTGCTACTGCAATTACTGAGGCTAAGAGTCTTATTGTTGCCAATGAGGTTAGCGTTTCTACTTCTGTGGCTGTTAAAATCACTTTGAAGGACGATGTAATTGATAATGACGACGACGACGACGACGATGAGGTTGATGATGATGACGACGACGACGACGACGACGACGACGACGACGACGACGATAACAACAACGACCACATCGACGATAGCCGTACAGTCGTTGTCGTCAGTGTTGCTTTCCTCTTCATTCTGTTGTCGCTGTTGCATTCCATCGCTATTATCGACAACTGTTTATTGCTGACGACGCTTGTGTGGTTTCAGCGATAATGGCATGGTATTGTACTTCATTAAATCACAAACCGGAAAACTACTTCCACAACTGTCACCATCTTACACTTTACCAACTCAAGAATAACAACATCAACAACATCAACATAACCTCGCCGCCTTCAAAATAAGAACTCTTCAATGCAAAAGAAGAAAAGTTTTATGAAAGTAAAGAATAAGATCTAATTATAACAAAATAAGAAATAGTTTATAACTTTCCATTCAGAAAAATGTCTTCCTTTGTAGTTTACTTCATATCTTCTTCGTTTATTTATTTACATTTTTCTTTTCTCCTTCTTGTTTATTGTTCCTGTTTGTTGATGTTCCATTTGACATTGCTCTGGCAAATGTTAGAAGTGATGGCGGCGGTAAGCATATTTTGCGATGTTACTACTAGTAATGATTCCATTGTAGTTGTTTATTGCTGCAGCTGCTAGTGTTGTAGCTGCTGTTACTGCTTCCATTTCTGTTCTATTATCATTATTATTATTATTATTATTATTATTATTATTATTATTATTATTATTATTATTATTATTATTATTATTGTTGTTACTACTACTACTACTACTACTACTACTACTACTACTACTACTACTACTACTACTACTACTACTACTGCATTATTGTTGTTCTTGTTTCGTTATCATGAAAGCTCAAAATTTTTCCTAATCAAACACCTATTGTCTTCATATTTGAATTCCAAACTGGCTTTCATTTCACTTTAAGATATTAAATATCTTAGTTTTGCAATATTGTAAAGACAATTGTAGAATGCCAATTTTTTTTGCATACTTCAGGATATTCAGTTTTCGCTTCTCGATGCGTGATGCTAGCAATTAAACAGTTTGTGAGTAAATAAATTTACGACATTAAGGAATGTATTTCCCTTTTTGTCCTCACAACTTTCTGTTATTTCAGCCAGTTTTATATTTATTGAATTCAATGAAGACAGAAAACGCTTGTTTTTAGATACTGACATTATTATTTTTTTTTCTATTCGTGTTTTGTAGCAATTTATATCGGTTTTCTGCTATTCTTTCCGAGATTAAGGCAGCATACTGGCAGAGTCGTTAAAACGTCGGTGAAAGTGTTTAGTGGCATTTTTTAAATTTTTCGGGCTACTTGTGGACTGAGTTCAAATTCGTCTATGGTCGACTTTTCCTTTTTTTTTTTTCCTTTCAGGGTCAATAAAATAGGTACTAGTCAAGTACTGGGATCGGTATAATGATCCTGCTCCCCTCCCCTCGAAATTACTGATCATGTACAATAATTAGCAGACATATTCATTACCAGACATTTTTGTTGATCAACGGTGGATATGTTATAATGGCTTTCTATTTGCAGACGACACCTTCTTTCCTGTATGCATTCTATACTTTTATACTTTTTGTTTTAACTGTACAGGCACAATAGCCCAGTGGTTAGGGCAGCAGACACGCGGTCGTCGGATCGCAGTTTCGATTCCTATACCGGACGTGGTGAGTGTTTATTGAGCGAAAACATCTAAAGCTCCACGAGGCTCCGGAAGGGGGAGGTGGTGAACCCTACTGTACTCTTTCATTACAACATTCTCTCACTCTTCCTATTTCTGTTGTAGACTGTATTTCAAAGGGACAGCCTTGTCTCACACTGGATCTCCCCGAGAACTACGTTATGTGTAGACGTGTCTGTGGAGTGCTCAGCCACTTACACGTTAATTTCACGAACAGGCTGTTCCGTTGATCGGTTCAACTTGAACCCTCGTCGTCGAAACCGACGGCGTACCACGACCTTTTATGAGTACTTTTACTTACTTTAATCTTTTGACAGTCGCCATGCTGGAGCACCACCTTTAGTCGAACAAATCTATCCCAGGACTTATCTTTTGTAACCCAGTACTTATTCTATCGGTCACTTGTTGCCGAACCGCTAGAATACTGGAACATAAATACACCAGCATCGGTTATCAAGCGATGGTGGGGGACAAACAGGCACACAACTACATAATACCTATATATACATACATCTATATATATATATA
>NC_068985.1:99208250-99211502 GCF_001194135.2 Octopus bimaculoides | reverse complement strand
ATATATATATATATATATATATATATATATACATATACACACACATACACACACATATATATATATAGGCCTTATTCCACCCGAGGCTATAGTAGAAGACACTTGCCCAAGGCACCACGTGGTGGAACTGAACCCAGAACCACGTTGTTGAGAAGCAAGCTTCTTACCACACAGCCCATCACAAATCATATTTTCGAGGATGGATTCAAAATGGGTCCATTTTTTTTAATGTCTCCAGTTATCCTCGATATTTCATTTAGCAAGCGAATCACAATCTTATAGTGTATAACTGCGACAATTTTACTTTTTCGTTTGTTCCTATATTAATATGACACGTCTGTTCTATTTTGTCGGTAACATTATATGTTTGTGCTTTACTCTGGCTACTTCTTTATCGGTGAACTATTTGAAAGTGTCCGTTTCTTGAATTAATACAATGTATATTTTCTATATTCGGATGCTATTTGCTAATCAAATACATTTTGTAGATCCGTGTAATATTGTAGCAGTACTTCTGTTCATTTGTTAATAACGTCAAGCTATCCTTAGAGATAAGAAGGTTATTTATCCTACCGTACCGTTTATATCCACGTTTTGTATGTTGTAACATGTGAGTAAAAAGTTGTTAACAGCAGGTAAAAAAAATGCGTGTGGAGTGATGATGTTCCCTTGGAATATACTTCGTTTAATACAGAAATGGATATTTTATACGTCTGTTTGATCAGTATATGGAGAAATGCTTGCCTCTTACATAAGACATGTTTAACGTATCTTATTATTGATGCTACTTTGCATAGAGGATCCATGTGTGAAAAACATTAACAAAAGCCTTCAGGAAATCAATATATGCCATTTTCAGGCTGTACAAGACTTGTCCTCTGTCTTGTACAGTCCTCCCTTAAGGTTTTGTTAATCAATAATTGATCTTTAGAACTACATGATCCTTTGAAGAAATCCGTCTGTTCTGGAAATTAGCTGGGGGTTTTCAGATATTTGCTTAAACACTGCAATTTTTTTTTTTTTTATCTTTATTTTATTAAGTTATAGAAGATCGGGTTTAGGTATGTCTGCTATTTCTTGTGCCTTGTGGATTAAGTCGTTTTTATCAGTATGCCTGTTATGTGCTGCTTCCACTAACATAATAATAAATATGATTATTAGTAAACTTGCGTTCATATACACTGACGCCTGGAAAAAAAGTTTCAGCGGAATGACTCTCACTGAAGAAACGTTGTCTTTATAGAGAAGGTGTGCAAAAACAGAGTTCAAGCTGAGCTATGAGTGATGACAGCGAACTGTGGTACACGTTCTTCTGCGTTGTTACGCTTTATTATCTACAACAAGCGAACCCGTAATTCATAAACTACTAGGAGCTGCAATCCTTATATGTAAACAGCAATTAATAAATTCGCAATCGAGTGCAAAGTTTTGACAAAATGGTATTAAATAATCAAAGGCAGACAAAGTAACGATTATTAAAATAAATGTGAGCACATTTTTAAGTTCACATATGAAATATTTTAAACAGAACTCCGGAACATTATGATTTCCTAGTCTCGTCATTTTTTTTTTTCTTTTTTTCCATATACCTTCTTGGCTAATTTTGGAGTTCATTTAACCTCAGTAACCGTCCGTAGCAATTCCTTGGATATTCATATTCTTTCGGAAGTTTCTGATCTCTCTTGTTATTGCAGGTTTTCTCTTTTACTTTTACCTACTTCTTGAAAGCAAATGTTTTCAGATGGAATCGAACTGTTTGCTTTGTTTAAGCAATCATTAACTTTTTTCATATTCGGGGATTCTTTACGAATGAGTGACCATCTCTAATTTCAGAAGTTCTTCCATACATTTTTGTATAGAATTTGTTTCTCAGTGTTTTTTTTTTTTTTTGGCATGTATGGCATTTGTTCGCTTCTGATTTCATTGCAGAAATATATATTTTCTTTTATAATGCCTTCTTTTATAATACCATTATTGTTTGACATTTTCTCGTGGTGTTTAATGTATCTCCTTACTATCATATTCTTGGTTATTTCCAAGATTCCTTTGCAATGGAACCACTGTCAGAAATCTTTTTGCATTGAACCTATCTTATAGCCTAACCCTACATTCTCTCTCTCTCTCTCTCTCTCTCTCTCTCTCTCTCTCTCTCTCTCTCTCTCTCTCTCTCTCTCTCTCTCTCTCTCTCTCTCTCTCTCTCTCTCTCTCTCTCTCTCTCTCTCTCTCTCCCTCTCTCTTTCTCTCTCTGTTCTTCGTAAATGAATTTATTACTCAGTAATTGAACTGGATTGCCAGATAAAACTTGCAACACTTCTTTACCTCTCTCGAAATAAGTTATTTTTAAAGATATTTACTGACAGATGCTGGAATTAACCTTTTGTATGCCTTTAGAAAAGCTTTTATGACTTCTTTCTTTTACTAAGAGTTTGTTGTTGCTTTAACATTGGAGAATGGGATTTTCTCCATAAGATAGATTTGCTCTAAGTGAGCAAGTCAGACGTTCTTTCCGGTTTCAGCCATTTAGTATGTTATTAAATGTGTTTGGTAGCGCCTTACTTCTCCCTATTAAAAATTTCCACATTGGCATTGGAATTATATTTTTTACTGTTACCTTGCAACATTTTCATTGTTATAGCCACTGAACTACTTATTGCATTAATGCAACATGTCACAGTTGTTTTCTTGCTGTATATTTAATGTTTTCATTTCGATCTACTTTGTGCATTAGTGATATTGTCACTTAATCCTAAGTCGGGATTGAGAGAAATTCTCCCATCAAAGATGTATGACCGTTCATAGCTCTACGTATTCGTAATTATGATGGCTTTAATTCTAATGAGAGAAAACAACGTCCAATAAAGTAGATAAAACAATTCAACATGAACGATCAATTGATACATTTGTTGCATCCACGTTCAGTTGGGAGAAGTGTCCCGCCTGCTATTATTATTATTATTATTATTATTATTATTATTATTATTATTGTTATTGTTCAGTAGTTTTATTTTTATAACCTGCTTTCACTTCACTACCGAGCGCAGCTCTGTGCGCCTTGGGTATGTGCTGTGGTTGGCTGTGGTGCTCTTATGTTTACTGTATTGAATGTGTTTTGCGTAGAATGTATGCAGTACCCAGTAGTGCAATTTTCTGTATGTTATATATATTTGTAAGTCCTGGTGTTTTTGTTATGTATTTGTCTGAATATTTTTGTATTATACCTAAGGCACCTACTATGATAGGAATTGTTTCTGT
>NC_068985.1:99203689-99207562 GCF_001194135.2 Octopus bimaculoides | reverse complement strand
ATTATTATTATTATTATTATTATTATTATTATTATTATTATTATTATTATTATCATTATTATTATTATTATTATTATTATTATTATTATTATTATTATTATTATTATTATCATTATCATTTTTATTATTATTATCCAAGGAAAATTCACAGCTTATTTTGCTGGGTATGATGGAAAGTGTCAGCTGTCCACAGCCAGCGGACTAACATGAAACTTATTTACTGGTGATGCTTCAAGAACCCTGCGAAGAACGTTTGCAGCTCCCGTGTTTTCATGCATATGTGTGCACAACTTTGGTGTAACATATGTGTATACGTACGTATATATGTGTGTTTGCATGTGTGTGTGTGTGTTTGTATGTATGTGTGTATTTCTGTGGATTGTATTACCATATGTATGTATACATCATGCATTTTTGCTATGTATTTTCTCTTATTTTGCATTGTTCTATACTATTTCCTTAATAAAATGAATACTTTCCTCCGGTAAAAAGTAAATCTAAGTTGGAACAATTATGCCAATTCTAATAGAATTTAAATGTTTTACCTACTTAATTGGGTTGTCCGGAAAGTTCGTGCCGATTTATAGCAGCTTGCCTTTCGACTCATTTGCCATATAAACCAACTCAATTCTGAGAAGAGGGTATTTTCAAGTAAAAGGAAAGATGGAGACGCATTGTGCAACAAAATGGTTCATATTTGGTTGATCAAAAATGCAATAGCAAGTATTTATTGACCTTTTTCTTTCCTTTAAAAATTGGCGCACACTTTCCGGACAACCCAATAGTTCTCAAGCTCACTCAGGAAATCTTTTTGGCGTGAGATAAATGTTAAGATCTTTTCTCTAGTCCTCACTTAGAGTTCTCATCTGAAGCATATCTTAGCATAACCAAGTGCGCCAACTCTATATGTGTATATTTTGACTAATAAACTCCATATATATATTCATTGTACTGAAGGAAGTCTCAATGAGTGTAACTATAATATGTAAGTAGTTTAACTGAGAAATCAATCTACCTTCAAGCATCATCGATAAGCCTTTCCTGAAATATCATACGCATGATTTTCCGTGTCTCTCGTTGGATTTCATGTTTTTTATCTTAATGAGATAATTTGATAACTATTTATAACTAGATGAAGTTGGCCACTTTGAGAGAGGAATTACTGCATCTAGTTCCCTATACAGAGACATGTACTTACACGTAGATAGGATTTCGGGATTTAATACTCGGCTTTTAACCTCGACGCGTTCCGCCAAGATATTAAACTTTTTGGTGAGCTCTAAATAAATTACATTTCTTTGATTTGGTCGAATGTGTGGCTGCAATTCCAAGAACGCTGTAATTTATTAGATTGTAGTTAATCCCATTACCCCAAAGTTAACTTTCTAGACGCATTAGACGTCAGATTAATTCCAGTACCAGATTTAAAACAGTGAGTTTCCTACAGAACTCAAATTATCAACAAAGTGTCTAAAAGTCCTTTGTAGATCTTTTCTGTACTAAGGCTGTATTCTACTCTGGAGACAAACGCCGTCCCAAAGCATTTGCCGCTAAACTGTAAAAAGGTGGCATAAATGTATGTGCCAAACAGCCCAAAAACCAAAAGAGGAATCTTTTTACCATTTTAAATAAGTACAAATCTATAACTGTTAGTCTCTCGCACAAGAGAACTTACAAGCACATGAGCGAAAAGGGCCGTAAAACACACACTATTCTTTACATTCGGCGTGAGCCTAAGTTCATTTAAGATTCCCAAATTGTTCTTGTCAAACAGATGTACAAATAGAGAAAATTCAGTACACTTTTACTCATCATTTTCCTTTGTGTTATCTAGAACACTATTATCTTCTGATGATGAAATAAATCAGAAAGACACTACATCATTGCTCTATAACCTTCCATGTGCGACTACATTTCTCTCGCTGTTAAGGACCGCTTAGGATTAGTCGCATTTCACGAAATAGACACTCGGGTGTCAACAAATGATGGCTATATCCATGCAAAATTTTGAATCATCAAGTGATGAACTCCGCTGGTCTCCAACGAGATATCAACTGATGAGGTTCACATTCGAAAAGTTAAAAGAACGGGAATGACATTTGGGCAGCGTATTTTGTATTCTATCTGGCGCAAGTTTATTGAGATACCCTGCTATCCGAGAGATTGTGGTTAACTCTATCATTATCGTTTCGGAAGAAAGCGATCAGGCAAATTCTATTTCTTCCAAGGACAAAAATTAAAAATAACTCATGCATTCTTCTTTTGCACATTAAAACATATGCACACACATACACACACACATACACACACAGATTCGCATACATGGATGGATGGATGGATGGATGGATGGATGGATGGATGGATGGATGGATGGGTGGATGGATGCTTATATATGTTGTATTGTGCTTTGATTATATACCTGCCTGTTTGTATGTTTGCGGTGCGTCTGTGTAGCTGTAATATTTTCTGTGGCATTTATGCCTGAGCTTCATTGCATTTTCTGCTCCTCTTATTGAATTATTAGCTTACTTCGACTGTAAACTAAATCTTCGATGAAGCAGAGAAAAGGAGTCAGAGGCCTTCAATACAATAAGAGCGTAAGAAATATATTTGTGTATGCATGAATATGTGATGTACGGGTCTATATATATATGTGTGTGAATGTGTGTGTACGGACATATATGCATATGTGTGTTTCTATGTTTGTGTGTATGTATGTATGTATGTATGTATATGTGCGTTTATTCTTGTATTCTAGAATTAATCTAAAAGCAACGAATGTAGGGACTACATAAATAAAGCATAGAGTAATGTGTGTGTCAGTGTGGGTGTATTTGTGTGTGTGTGTGTGTGTGTGTGGGTGTGTGTGTGTGTCTGTGTCTGTGTCTGTGTGTGCAGTATGAATGTGTCTGTCGGCGTGTGTGTACAGAAAAAGGAATAAAGATACGTATAAAAAAATAGCTGGATAGATAGATAGATAGATAAATAGATAGATAGATAGATAGATAGATAGATAGATAGATAGATAGATAGACAACGAAAATGTTTGCAAAAGCCGTTAATCCATTGCCAAGGGCTTACCAGCAAATGAATTGGTGAGCAGAAAATTAAAGAAAAACCTATAACAAGCACAACAACATGAAGAACAACTACGAAAGACAAGAAAACATGATTTTCTTTTACGTTACGGCAGATTTAATCTATAGTCCTTTGGTACCACGGGTCAAATGTGAAGAAATTCCAAGTTAGACTGAAAGAATAATTTGTACAGATGAGCTCCGAGTAAAATACATATTCTCCCTTATGCTGGCATTCAAGATTATATTACACCGTTATACATGCATACATGTAGGTATAGATATAGACTTTATGCGTATATTCTTCCATGTGTGCGATTATATTTGTATGCATGTACAAGTAATTATGGGAATAGTATTCCATACATATACATGCATGTATTCATACGAGCATACGTGGATAAAAGGACAGAGAAGTAAAATAAAGGCCTAGATATATGCACGAGACGTAGGCGGAGGTATACGTTCACGTACACGCAAAGACACAGAAACATACACGTACATACGGAAGTTCAGCTTCTTTATATATATATATATATACGCCGTTGGGCGAAACCTACTTATTGTGGCGTAAGTGTTGGCGTATGTGTTGGCGTGTGTGTTGGCGTATGTTGTATGAATTAGCAAGCGTGAGAAATTGTGAAAGCAGGAGAGAGAGAGAAGGCGGAGGGGGTAAATGGCGAAATGGTGAAATAGGAAAACAGGTGAGAAAATAATTGCTAATATATAGACTGACAGAGAAATAGATAGATAGGTAGATTGAGAGAGAGAGAGAGAGAGAGAGAGAGAGAGAGAG
>NC_068985.1:99195879-99203679 GCF_001194135.2 Octopus bimaculoides | reverse complement strand
GATAGATAGATAGATAGATAGATAGATAGATAGATAGATAGATAGATTACTTCAGAAGGATCGGTAAAGAGAAAAAAATGTGGAAGTCACAGAAGAAATGAGTGAGAGTTGAAGGAACGTAGAATAAACGCCAAAAAAAAAACACAAATGAAAGAAAACAGAAATACAAAACCGAAAACTAAAACAAGATGAATACGAGAGGGAAAAACATCATTGGTGATGTGCTGCAAGATAATTCTGTTGAAATAATGAAGCCATGCGAAAGAAGTGCAATATGACAGACATAGTGGCAGATCAGGGGCCATAACCCAGAAAGGCCAGCTGCTGCTTGCTCTCAACTAAATTCTTATGATGGCGACTTGTGTATAATATTGTTTTGAACTATAGGCGTTATTGAGTTTGTTCAATGTCGCTTCCGTTTTCATTTGTGTTTTGCATTTTTATTATTACATATATTTTTTTTTTTGTGTTTTATAGAGGATAGAGTTAAAGACGTTGGGTTTTATTACCATTTCTTTCTTTCTTTTTTGTTTTTGCTTTTTTCTTTTCTTATATTCATTTGGTTTTCTTTTGGTATTTAGTTTCTATTTTCTTTGCATTTTTAGTTGTGGATATTAAGTTTGTTGTTATTGTTTCTGTCGTTCTCGTAGTGTATTTTTTCCCTTTTTACTTTTCTCATTAATCTTAATATTCTTATCCTTATTCTCCTTTCTTCTCCGTTTTCTTCTCTGTATAGCAGCAGCAGCAGCAGCAGCAGTAGTAGTAGTATTAGTAGTACAGCAACAAAAGCTAATACTACAACCACAAGAACTTCTGCCGCTGCTGCTGCTGCTGCTGCTATCGTTGTAATCTTGTAAACATTTCTACTTGTATTGGGAAAATATATATGTATAGAATAATACGTTGTGACAGCTTAAAGATATTACATCTTTCTTTACAGGAACGCAATGTAGTGTGATATTACGTGATGTAACGTACTGGAGTGTGGCGATGTGTAGTGGAGTGGAGTGTAATGCTTCGAAGTGCAGTACGATTTAATATTATGTAATGGAGTGCAGTCTAACATAACATAAATGAATACAGTGTAGCTAGATTTATTGAATTGAAGACGAGTGAAGCATAGCATAAAGGTGTATGATGTAGTGTGGAGTTGCGGCGTTTTGTAGGGTAGTGGGCCGTGGTATAGTGTAACAGAGTACTGTTGTAATGGATGAGAGTAGTGTTACTTAGTTCCAGATCAGCTCAGATTGATTAGCTCTATAATTATTGGGCCTCCAAGCATGGCTGCTTTCCTTGTTTCCCTTCCTTTCAAGAATTTCCTCTTTGGTGATATGTTCTGTGAGTGAATGTGGGAATCACACTGAAATGCAATCCTAATGACATTGAGATGGCAATCATTCTGAATAATGTATCTTAAGACTATTATTATAACATTACCGTTTTCGATTCTTCTGGCGGGGATGGGGGATAAGGGCTTATGAAGTAGTATATTCTGAAGTAATCTATTCTTAGACAACCTATGTCCGAAAAGAGGAAACTGTTCTGGACAGAAAATCATGGATCAGGATTTATTAGGATTCCTTGACACTAAACAATTTCAACGAGGCCACACTATCTCAGCTAATAATCCCGTACAGAATCAATTTTATTCCATGTACCTATACGAACTGAGACATGTTAAATATATATGTTGCCAAGTAAACAATTAAACAATCAAATGTTTGAAATGAATTTGAAATCAAGATGTATGAATTGATAATCCTATGTCAAAAGAGTTCTTGGACTGTTATTTTCTTGTAGCTTAATGTCAAAAAGGTAGAGACTCAACTGCACTCTCATGGCTTTTTAAGTTGTAAATAATTCTAAGCACTCGAGATTGGCATGCTGGTAGCTTCGTTAGCACGCCGGATAGAATGCTTAGCGGTATTTCATATGTCTTTACGCTCTGAGTTTAAATTCTGCAGCGGTCGATTTCACCTTTCATCCTTTCTGGGTCGATAACATAAGTATCAATGTAATCGACTCCCCCACCACTCAAAATTGCTGGTCTTGTACAAAATAAGAAAAGAATACATCTAAGCTCTCCACCACCTTAAAGCGACCATGCGCCATTACCCAAGCCCCATAAATACAAAAAATGCACTACCAATTTGTCCGTTGTGCAGTGTCTACACCAGGCAGGGTTGCTTAACCAAAATACAACTCCATTTCTCGTGGCGTTTTTTTCCCGTCAATTCCTCTCAGTTTCTGACTTGCATCTAAAGTACTTCTCTTCAAAAGTTGCTGTATTATTTAAGATTATCCCCCATAATTCAGCACCAGTTGTTTGAATTACGATGGCATCTGATTGTCTTAGAACTTTCTACTTTCGATCTTGAACAACAAAATACACACTTGCCAGCCAGCATCACTGTTATTACGTTTTGCGACGATCTAATTCACCTTAACTTTTTTGCAACAGATGACAATCTTCGCTTCGATAGTTTTCAAGTATTTCAGTATGAAGTCTCCGATTGTTGTTTAATTTGTGCATTGGTTTCATTGTTTGTCAAATGTATTTTTCTTTTACACTTTGTTGAGGGGAAGGTGACCTATTTGCCCCTTCCATCTCACAATGCTGTATAAGGATAGAATCACAATCAGACAACTTCTGATAGTACTGCTTAGTAGCAGCGCGACTGCTACTAATATTTCAAATGATCCATATAACGTAGCTAGCTTACTTCTAGGTGATTTATTCTTTTTCTCCTGCTTCCGACATCATCTTTTCTTTTTTTTTTCTAATTTTGTTTTCCTATTTTCTTCTCCTTCCTTCTTGATATTCTCCTTTCTTCTTCGTTCCCTTCTTTGTCAATCATTTTCGCTCGCCTATATCGTAATAACGCTTTTTGATAGCTGAGTTGATGTTATATATATATATATGTGTGTGTGTGTGTGTGTGTGTTTGTGTGTGTGTGTGTGTGTGTGTGTGTGTGTGTGTGTGTGTGTGTGTGTGTGTGTGTGTGTGTATGGAAAGAGAGATAGAGAGAGGGGTATCAATAGATTACAAATACAATCAAAAGAAAGAAACTCATAATAATAATGAATGAAACAAAGACATAAAGAATAAGTAATATCAAACAACATTAAAATCAATAAAAAGACGAGAAAGGAACAAGAAGTGAATGAAGTACAAAGAAAAAGGATAAATGAAAGAGACAGAATTATATTTTATATCCTGATGATTCCTTTACAGATAGCTCTTATACGTAGTATCATCATCATCATCATCATCATCATCATCACCTTCTTCTTCATCATCATCATCATCATCATCATTGCTATCATCATCAACGTTACCTGCTATTTGTTTCAATGTTGATAGAGTCGTTCGTTGTCGTCCTGGTATTGCGGTAGACTGGCAGAAACGTGAGAACTACAGACAAAAAGGAGTCTCGCTATTCCGTTATTGTTCCTTACGTCGTGATTTCAAAACACGCCAAAACCAAATATGTCATTTATTCTTCCGGAATAGAGGAAATGAACTACCTTGCATGTGCTAAATTCCATAAAATAACCAATATCATTTTTCTGAAAATTACCCCCCCCCCAATCAGAGCTTGTAGAACCAATAGTGCGTCGGACAAAATGCTAAGCAGAATTTCTTCTGAGTCTTCACGTTCTGAGTTCAAATCCTGGAAAGGAAGATTTTTTTTCAGTGTCAATTTGTTTTTGTTTTTTTTTTTCAGGGTCGATTTGTTTTTTCACGATTGATAAAAAAAGTACCAGTTAAGTACTGGGGCCTATGTAATCTATAAATAATCGATTAAGCCTGTCCCCTTAAAAGACCCTTAAATTACTGCTCATATTATTATTACTATTATTCAACATTTGGTAGTTTCAGGCAATAACAAGAACAGTTCTCGCTTTAAGATGCCACATCTTTTATATTTCAATTTTCCAGGTCCTTATATTTACTTAGTTTGTCAAATTTCTTTACAGATATATTTTCATCAGTGGGGACATTTACTTCCATTAGCCTACAAGTATTTTCTTTTCCGTCTTTAATAACTCTATCTGGTCGATTAGTCTGGATCGTTTTGTCAGTGTTGACTGGAAAATCTCAGAGGATAATGATATTTTTACCTTCAAAAACTGGCTCAGGATGATGTTCATACCAGTAAGCAGGAGTGCTGATTTTGTAGCGTTTACATATTTTCCAATGTAAATACTGTCCTACCCTATCATGGCGATTGTTGTATTCGTCCAGCTTCCTAGGGCTAAATAGCAGTAGTATGATTCCCTTATTGGGACTGTCACGTTAAGTTGACAGTATACAACTACTTTATGACCAGGAAAGTATATTAAGAACATATTCTACCTTTTTCTACTGTTACTGTTCAATGCAGGTAGGCGCTGGCCGCTGCTCTCTTGTTAATATACATAATCAAAACTTATATTTTGGAGACCACCGGTGAAATACAGCATGAAATTGACGATCCATCAAAGCCTAGGGGAGCCTGCGGCAATTTGAAGCAAAAATACTTTAATAAATACTAATGAGTGATAGCTTTACTAGATTAAATAAGATATATATGCTACGGTTTAAAAAGCAAAATGATACTCATAGGTGTACATGATGAAAACTGTTTCTTTCTGTTCGAGGAATTAGTGGAGAAAAGACCAAATGAGAAAGTAAAATAACTCGTGTGAAACCAAGGGAGAAAAGGGAAGAATGCCTTTTCGTTATATAGCAAAATATGTGGAAGCTTATGTCTGGTTTGTAAAGCCTAGAGGAAAGAGATATGACAGGTGGAACTAGTCGTCAACATAGTTATTATCGTTGCATTACAAAGGAAGCGGTGAGACAACACAAGTGTCACATCTGGAGACATTAATGCGACTGCTAACCTTCGGCTTGTTATAACGCCTTCATAAAAGGTGCATTCCAGAAGTTCCAAGACTTTTTGCAGGTGGACATTTATTAATTTCAAAGAAGTACAAAACTCTAACTCTTTCAAAGTAGGATCCTCCGATTTCATTGCACTTGTTGTAGTGCTCCAGCCACTCCGTGAAGGCCCCACTCCGTTAAGGTATTGCAAACCCTTGGTGTAGCCTCCTTCAACTTCTCTTTCCGCTTGGGTACATATTAAACTCACTGGGAGCATGACCTGAACTGTAGGGAATGTCAGAGATAGTTTTGATGTCCGTCTTTGTCAGATAGTCAGTTACCAGGATAGAAATACGAACTGGTGTATTGTCCTGGTGCAGGTGCTCGGGCGTCTTTTTGCGACGAAATCTCTTCCTGAACTCCCTCAAAACCTCAACCAATACACTTTGTTGACCGACTGGCAAGAGGGAACCCCAGTAGATGTAATTGATGCCCTTGCTATCGAAAAAGGGGATAACCATGTGATTCCCCGTGGACGTGCTTTGCCTAGCATTTTGTGCCAGCGAAACATATGCTCAGTTCATAAAAGTTAATCCATGATCAGGTATATTTCGGAAGTTTTTGTACTGACTTTTTGCAATTTAATATAAAACTTTGTATAACGAGTTTTAAATTGTCTTTCCGTCCCGACTGTTTTCTGCAAACTATTCACTTGTCACAAGCAATGTTTAGTAGAACGTGTCCAAAGTAGTGTTACTTCCGTCTCTTTCAATGTGAGAAGACAAAATTTGGCAGGTCAGCTTATTAGATGCATAGAAATAATTTACTGAAGTTACAATAACCTAGTACAGTTATAACTGCCTCAGCTAAAAAATTTCAAAAATTCTGGAATGCGTCACGTAAGAATATAGCCAGGTTGTGTACAACGAGCTAACATAGGATGTAAATGGATGAAGCGTGTATGCTGTCGCTGCTTCGATGATCCCTGAAGATCACAAGGCTGCCTGGGAGCTATAATTTGTGTAAAGATCAAAGAGGGGAGATAATTTGATTAGTCATTCAGTAGAATCTTGAAAACTCCATTTTGTTTTCTATCCGAAGCACTTTCAAAGACAACTCATAATTTGAAGGTAATAAATATTCTTTAGATATGTGATTCCCTACAAACTCAGCATATTACTGCTCCTTAGCCTAAGGAGCAGTAATTTGCTGGGTCTCATTTTTTATTCATTGTTTTACATGGGCTCATCAACTCCTGATAAAGTCGTAGGGCCGCCTTTCCATATATGCCATAGCTGATTTTATTCAGAAAGTCAGGGAGACCATAAGAAGAATTACTCTTGATACGAGACTGATTTGTTATTTATTGATTTCGGTTACCATTTGATATTTATCGATCTTATCTATTAGATTTACTATTAGATTACATAGATTTTATGATAACACTCCCTATTCAAACACTGAAATGTAGATTTTTATTTTTCGCCATTTTGAATATCAAATTTCAATAAATTCAAGTGTTTTAACTTTTATAAAACATAATTTTATCAATATGTAGGGAAAAGATAAACGTAGTGTTCCGTGAATACTTTGTTTAATAGTTGTGGTTTCTAACGTAGAACTACGCAATGCAGGTCCCTGTTTACGACACACACTCTCACAGTTTCACTAGATGGAAGGTAATAAATATTCTTTTCTACTCAAAGCACAAGGCCCGAACATTTGCGGAAGGGGGCAGTCGATTAGATCGACCCCAATACGTAAATTGGTACTTAATTTATCGACCCAGAAAGGATGAAAGGCAAAGTCGACCTCGGCGGAATTTGAACACAGAATGTAAAGACAGATGAAATACCGCTAAGCATTTTGACGGGCGTGCTAAGGTTTCTGCAAGCTCACCGTCTTGAACGCTAATAAATATTGTAGCATTAATGTTACTGTAAAGAACATTATGGGCCACAACAGACTCGAAGATATTAACGCAGTTGTTATGCTTCGTTTCGTCTTTTCCTCTGAGGAAGAATGCAAGAAGGTCGTTTGCAAATAATTAACACACAACAATGTGTAATCGGCTTGTACCTTTATGTTCACATAATGATGATCCCTGCAGACCACAAGGCCATCCTCGAACTATATTCTGTTGACGGAGCAGGGCGCAAACAATTAAATTAATTGGAAATCGCAACCTAGGTGTGCAGATATCTTAACGCGTTCTTATTTCTTGTTTTATGGATATTTGAGTATCTGCTTACATTAAATATTATCGATTTAATTTGGCATACCCACGCATCTTATCTATTTAAAATCAAAACATCACGCAGTAATTTTCAGTTAGGGACGCTCCTTTCCCTAGCAAATTAGGCGAGCATTTACAGTCTCCCTCTTCGATTCCGACGTCAGGGGTAGATATAAAAAAAAATTCTAATTGCAACGGAGAACTGAAACTGTTTTACTCTAGATGATTTTCGTTTTCTTTATTTTTTCATCTATTTTTTTCATTTTCACTCATTTTAAGTTTCACTCTATAGATTTTAACGCCTTATATTAAATATTATAGATTTATTTTGACAAGAGAAAAAGGTCATATTTGCTTTGTAACGTGGGAAGTAGATATTGCCGATATTATATTCACAATGACTTTTAAGGGTTAAAGGACAACAGAGAATATGAAAAATGGACGCAGTGTCGAAACAAAAAACTGTGCAAGTTATAACCTACTTATGGTCAGATAACCATCGTTTTCAATATCTTTTTTGTTTTTCATAAAATGTTGATTCCCTGTATTATGATAAAATATATTTTAACTCAGCAAATGTTGTTTTTGTATGATATATACATACGTACGCACACAGACGTACACACAAAGACACGCGCACATACATATATTTATATATATATATATATATTTATATATATATATATATATATAC
>NC_068985.1:99194666-99195446 GCF_001194135.2 Octopus bimaculoides | reverse complement strand
ATATATATATATATATATATATATATATATATATACGTATGTATATTATATACATACATATATATCTATACATGCATATATATATATATATATTTATGCATATATACACATGAACACACACATACATATGTATATTCCCAAATGAAAACATTAGTTGTATATAGCTATAAACTTCACTGAGATTCCTTAAATGGTTTTTATTTCAAAATTTTATATCTACTTTACAAACAATCAAGACTTACTGTGACTTTTGTTGATTTTGTTGTAAGTCATGTTTGTGTTTTCTTTCTTGAATAATCATTATTGTTATTATTATCAATCATCGCTATTATATTCGGTAAATTGTTATGATAATGGATTAATATTTCCAAATCAAAACAAAAGAAAAAATTCTACTTTCTGTTTACGCAACGTAATTTTCATTTCCTTGAAAATATTTCACCTAGATTAAATTGAACTCTGCTTGATAGCAGGGGGAAAAAATTATGTGAGAGGCACATGCGCCTCCATGTGTACACACGCACAGTCTCACGCACACAACCACACACATACACAAACACACAAACACACTCACACAAACACAAAACACACATATATACGTATGTTGTGTTCGTTTATGTGTATATGAAAGTGTGTGTATATATAGATACAAACATACAGACCCCCATATATATGTAATATATATATGTGTATATATATATATACATTATGTGTATATGATAAGTGTGTATATAAATACATACAAACGTACATACATCTCCCCTATATATATATATATAT
>NC_068985.1:99190201-99194529 GCF_001194135.2 Octopus bimaculoides | reverse complement strand
GGTGCGATGAATAAATTGTCGTCTAAATTAGGCAAAAATGAAAATAACTCTGACATCTTATTTTAACAGATATATTTACCAAAATTACATTAGAATATCTTGAAATACGAAGGAGTAAATTTATTCAGTAAAATCAACATTGGCTTCAACCACGGCCTGCAGACGACTTCGGAATCTCATGCAAGTCTTCTGGACAGTCTTCTTTAATTTGGAGAATGCTTCCATAATCTTTGGCATTTGTTCTGTTGGTTTCTCTCGTTCAACAGCGTCTCACAGATAATAATCGAGGAGGTTGCAGTCTGGGGAGTTAGGTGGCCAGATGTTAGGGGTGATGTGGTTGCAGTAATTGTGTAACAGGCATGACTCGGTTCTCCTACTTACATAGCATGATGCGGAGTCTTGCTGTCAGACATAGTGTCCTCCAGCAGCTACTGTCTTAACCCAGGGCAGCGCTACCTCCAAGCAATTGATGTAAGCCTCCCTGTTGAGTCTCAGGGAACGTGAATGAAGGCATAACATCACCATCACTAGTTATCACATCATACACCATGATGTTAACTGGATGTTTGATTTGTATCACTCTCAGTACAAGTTTTGGGAACACGGCAAGCCAAAGATTGTTCTGCGTATTCACCATCTGATCCAGGCAGAAATTCTTCTCGTCTGACAGAAGTCAAAGCATATTCTGTTGGAGGAAATATCGTAAGTTTGTTCAAAAGCTTCGTAGCGTAGTCTTTTCTCTTGCCCCTGATGGCCTGAGATAAAAATTGGCGCTTTCTCATCTTGTATGAAGAATACTGAATGTCTTCATGATAAGAAACTCAGACACTCCCATGTCCTTGGCGATGGACCTGATTTACTTGGAGGGATCTTTGTCAATCATGGCCTGGATCTCACCAGCAAATTCTGGAGTTCGTTTCTTATAAGAACGATCACAGTGAGTTTTCCTAGCTGCCTTACCTTTGTAATCACCATTAGACTCATCCAACTCTTTCCGAATCCTCTGGGCTGCCTCCTTTTTCTCTACCGCCGCCCTAGGCGCCGGTGCCCACCTGGACCGTTTCAACGCCCACCGGGGAGCGGTAGCGCCCACTTTGAGAACCTATACTGTAAAACATATTTATGTTTATCACTACTTAAGAGGGAATTTTTTTTTAACTACAATAATTTAGTCCCCTAATTCGACTCCAACATATCATTTCTAAATATTTCAAACATCTGCAACAGCGATAACACAAAATTCAGTAGTGAAGGAGATAACTTAGAGAAAATATTCCTTTATGCTATAGTTTATATCTTCAAAATCTTCTTCCTCACTTAAATATTTAAAGAAATATTTTTAATAATTCTTTTTAAATATGTTCCTGGGTTTAAATTTCCATCTTATGGAGATCTGAAAGATTTAATTATTTAAATGTTTACGTGCCAAGTTAATGCGATGCAGTATAGAAGTTGAACTGTCAGTGTCGTGTGTTAATAGTCTTGTCTTCAATTTTGTTTGTAACAAATCATTTTTCTGTTAAGGAGCTAATAGATTTGGAGAGTGCTATGATTGTTGCAACTTATATATGCCTTCTCTTTCTTAAACATTTTGTTTGGTTTATGTCATACTTTACTTTAAGCATTAAACGTATTCTGTTTACCATTCTTCCTTGTTTTTCTCTTGAGCAAATAGTTAACCTATCACATTTGATATGCAATACACGTGGAGGAATTACTGGAAATTACTACCTAAGGGGAGAGAATCGATTCTAAGTTTATTTTGCTTCTATTGAGAAATGACTATTAAAACTTGAAAGAGCATACATATATTTGTATATACAGCTTTTCTTTTTTCGATGAGAAAATCTACTTAAACGCCCTGGTAGTCCTTTTCTGGACTCTTCAGCACGACATAACACGGGATTTTAAAATTGGTTTAGTCTTTTACTCTTTTACTCTTTTACTTGTTTCAGTCATTTGACGGGCTTCTTTCAGTTTCCGTCTACCAAATCCACTCACAAGGCTTTGGTCGGCCCGAGGCTATAGTAGAAGACACTTACCCAAGGTGCCACACAGTGGGAATGAACCCGGGACCATGTGGTTGGTAAAATTCATTCAAAAAATTATAGACGCCTCATTTCTTTCTTTTCTTCTTCTGAAAGCGGAGGGAAGAAGGGAAGAGAGATAAAGAGAGAAAACCACTTACGCGTTACTGAAATATCTTGCATGTTTTTTCAACTGTTCCTGTATAGATTTGCTTTGTGTAATGGTTCTGTGTACATTTACATTTAATGTTTCCATTGCCGACACATATATACTCCCTCGTATACATTAAATATATATGTTAATTACATAATATATAAAAGATAATGCTTTTTATTCTATCTGTTGAAACAGTTACAGAGAACAATGAGATTATAAATTATGAAACATCTGTGAAATTCACGTTTTTCTGTTTTTCACTATTTTAAATATTTTCAGTTACATATATAATAAATTAATGTAATTTCATTTTTTTTATTTCTCGAAATTTTTTATAAGCTTTCAATTCTCAGTTAAAACTCCGTATTGTTTGTGTCAATGATACTTTTGACAATTGTAAACCACGTGCATTGTTCTGTCCGTTTTTGTTCTATATTTGAAACTGCTTGTTTGCAAGAAACCAATGTTTCTGCAGAAACGGTGACGAATTGACAGAAACAGAAGACTCTCGGACAAAATACCCTGTGGTATTTAATTAGTTTCTTTATGTTCTGAGTTCAAACCATGCTGACGTCAACAATACTTTTCACCTGTCTGAGGTCGACAAAATAAAGTACCTGTCGAGCGCTGTGGTCGATAAATCTTTATATAAACATCTAGGCATTAATGTATTTTCACAGAAGAACACTGCAACTTTGCTCTGTTATTTGTTAGTGTTCTGCAGCAGTATCAATATCATACGAAACTTATAAACAAGTTTACAAGAATAGAGAATATATAGCCGTAAAGAGATTTTATAGGATGATTTATTTAATTTTTTCTTCTATATAGTTGCAACGCGGAATGAGAAATCTGTGAGATATTCACTGAATGTAGAAACATTGTCACATGTTGCTTTGAGTATACGGAAAAAATATGAGAATTTCACTTAGTAAATATGACTTATGGCATTTTATTGTTTGTTTATACTTGCTGCAGTAATAGACGAAAAACCTGTGAAATATTTCAAATATATAACTGTAAAAGATGTATAATTCACGTAAAAAGTCTGTACTCTTTGTTACATACGTTGAAAATTTCATGGATTTCATCACCTTTGGAAAATTTTCATTGGATTAAAGGGATCGGCACATTGTGAAAATTACTTCGTGTCAACGGCATTATATTGTTATTCATTCAAACAAGCTAATTGTGAACAGCGTGAATAAGTACAATTTAGCTAGTAGAGCTACGTTAAATTCCATCTGACCTATATTATCAGTATTCTACGAAGTACCTGAATAAGTGGGCTTGGTATTGCACCAGTAGATAATAAAAAGACGAATTCAAATCCTCTGAAGTCTTTTCCTTGTTAAGAATATATTCAATTTAACTAGACGTCTTCAATAAGGCGTTCGTGTCGTAGAATTCTATCGAAATAGAGGCTGATGAAAGAGAAGAGAGTTTGTCACTATTTAATACATACAAACACCCGCAGGCTTCAAATATAATCATTCTGTACAGCTTTAGGTCTTATAAAAGTATTAACTCATCAGAAAGCAAACAAGATTATTTTATCTTCTTTAAGAAGCATCTTTAGTGGAGGCGCAATGGCCCAGTGGTTAGGGCAGCAGACTCGCAGTCATAGGATCGCGGTTTCGATTCCCAGACCGGGCATTGTGAGTGTTTATCCACGTGGCTCCAGCAGCGGATGGTCGCGAACCCGGCTGTATTCTTTCACTCTTTTTTCCTGTTTCTATTGTGCCTGTAATTCAAAGAGCCAGCCTTGTCACACTCTGTGTCGCGCTGAATATCTCCGAGAACTACGTTAAGGGTACACGTGTCTTTGGATGGCTCAGCCACTTGCACGTTAATTTCACCAGCAGGCTGTTCCGTTGATCGGATCAACTGGAACCCTCGTCATCATAAGCGACGGAGTGCCAACAATATAAGCATCTTTATATTTCCTTGGGTTTGAACAATTCATCAAAATATACATTTCTTGGATAAGTTATAACGGTGTTACGTAAAGAAACTAAACGAAAGTGATATGTGTCGCCCGAGTTTCATTCAGTAATTTATATCACTGATTTGTAAATAATGAATACTAAATCAATATCCGTATGATTTTAATTTAAAGTAATAATATAACAAAATGGCTGCTA
>NC_068985.1:99187918-99189875 GCF_001194135.2 Octopus bimaculoides | reverse complement strand
GTGTGTGTGTATGTGCCTGTGTGTGTCTGTGTGTGTGTCTGTGTCTCTGTGTTTCTGTGTGCGTGCGTTTGTGTGTATATGACTGCTTCTTTCAGAATCCATGTACCAAATCCACTCGTAAGGTATCAGCCAATCGACCCTGGCCTACAGCAGAGGTTACTAGTCCTGCAGTGGAGTGGGATTGAATACGGAACCATGTGGTTACGACTCTTAGAAACAGACAATAACGCCGTGTAACTGAAAAAGGTTTTGAGGATAAGAATAAACATATTGTTTAAACCTATATTTATGATATCTCCGTAAAGAGAATTTCCTTGAAATGAGATATGGGGAATGCACAGGAAATTCAACAATACTTCTTTGTCCAATCCAACTGTTTGGAAAAGTTGCTTCGTGATAGGCCTATACAATAAGATTGTAGTGGAGGAGATAGCCATCTTGCTGAAAGCAAATCTCCCCATCACCAAACAACTCTTCGACAGTTGGACCGACGGATTCCTGCAGTGAGTTTTGGTAAATATCTCCAGCGATAGTTTGGTCAAAATAAGAATGGCTCTAGGATGCCCAATGATGAAATTCAAACACCACTCTGTAACCCTTGGTAAGTTCAAATGTTGTTCCATAGTAACATGCGAATTTTCAGGAGCCCAGGAAATGCAACTGTTTCAGTTAATTGAGTCATTTAACTTAAAGCTGGCCTCATCACCCCAGTCAATTTTGGACGGAAATGCTGCTTCTTTCTCGCATTTGCCCAGATACCACTCACAAAATTCATTTCCCCGTTCAGAATTCATCTCATTTAGTGCATAGATTAATGCTGGAATGTAACATTTCCAATGAACTTGCATCAAAATGCGATAGATGTTTGATTTGGGGATTCTTGTCTCACATGCCATTTGTCAGACAAACTTATGTGTGGATCGGTGGTGGGTTTCCGCCAATTGTTTTTCCTTTGCCGAGGTGGTTGATGACCGTAGTGTTCTTGAACAATCCCAGTAGAGGTCATGAACAATTCAATCTGATACAAACTTATCTCAGACGCAAGCAATGGTGCATCGCATTGGTGGATCTTTGTGAAAATATCTTCCAAATTGTCTGTGCACTTCCATGATGTTTTCATGCTTCCAGTAGCACTTTATATTAAATTTTCTGTCTTCAAAACTTAGTCGTACTTCAGCCATTATTAGCGAAATTTGATATGAAAAGATGTGGAGTATTCGATGTGTGAGAAGGATTCAAAGCGTGAGTACACACACACACACACACACACACACACACACACACACACACACATATATATATATACGCACACACACATACACACACACACACATATATATATATATTTGTGTTTGTGTATGTGTGTGTGTGTATTTGTGTGTGTTTGTACACCTGTGCGTATCACCCACCACCGCTAGACAACCGATGGTAGTGTTATTTCGGTGCAGTAACTTAGTGGTTCTGCAAAAGAGAGCGATAAAATAAGTATCAGGTTTTAAAAATAACATGTACTGGAGTCGATTCCTTCGACTAAAATTCTTCGAGGCGATACCCCAGCATGGTCACAAGTCCGAAAATTTAAACAAGTAAAATATATATAAGAAATGAGATACATTTTAAATGATAATATAAGTTAATAATGAGCTTCACCTACATTAATTAATCAAACATCATTATGTCTAGAACATGAGTTTTTATACATTAAAATTACATTTAATTGGCAATTTTGATCTCCTGCTGCAACATTAGAATTGTTAATTTCCTCATCGTTCGTTGTGTGGAATTAGAAAGCCAGCCCCTTTTAGATGAAGATGGCTGCAACTCTGGAATATAACATTAATGTTATATATGCCGGACAAATCATTATACTGCTTATTTATATAAGTATCGATTGAGATTTCATTATAACTAGCTTTTCCCACTGGAATTATGCGAGACAAAATAATACATTATATAT
>NC_068985.1:99186924-99187554 GCF_001194135.2 Octopus bimaculoides | reverse complement strand
GTGTGTGTGTGTGTGTGTGTGTGTGTGTGTGTGTGTGTGTGTGTGTGTGTGTGTGTGTGTGCGTGTATGCGTGATAGATTAATAACAGCAACTAGAAAATAAGAAAGAAAAATATCCAAAGAGGAGGATGTATTGCAAAATCTAAAATGGAAACTTTCCGTGTGCAAGGAAGCAAATCTTGACCAAAACTATAATTCATTTCAGTATGAAATAATGAACGCACTATGAAGTTTTTACTTGTCTTTCTGGCAAACAAGGAAATAAAATCCCATAATTCTTTGCGACAACATTTCCATCTTTATTTATGCAGCGTTCCGGACGTAGCTTGATGGCTGCAAAGTACTGGGTCTTTTAGCCAGACAAAATTTCGTTCTGGTCCAGTTATATAGAGACCAAAACTGATCGTTTCTTTTACGATCTGCATTTATCTTCCTTTTATTTTATTTATTTTTATTTCGTTTTGGCTTTTATTTCACTTTTATTTTTACGTTATGAAACGAGTATCTATCAAAATAACGAAGTGGTATTTTACTCTAAATCGCTTATTGTTGTTCATGTTGTTATTCTTCCTACCTTTCATTTCGTATTTAATTCAGTTCTTTTTTTACTCTGGCCAGGATGGGAGGGTAA
>NC_068985.1:99182100-99186914 GCF_001194135.2 Octopus bimaculoides | reverse complement strand
TTTTTTTTGTAATTTTCGTATAATATGAAAGTTATTTTATTTGTATGAATTATCTTTTCTCTCATAAATTTTGCCTTCCTCCAAGAAAGAAAAAGCCAGCAACGTTTAGTTCTTTCGTGGATAACAGTTTGACGTACAGAAGTAGATAAACGGTATTGATTTAATCTCTAAGATCAATTACAGATTCAAAGAATGAATAAGTACCCGCAAATATTTCATTGAATACCCGGTGTTGATCTGCAATTTTATGAGTTTTAATATCAGTCTACTGCAACTGATTGACTGAGTAATTAAAGGGCTCCCTTTCTTCTAGATCAGAGTTTATATTCTCTAGACTGCATATCTTTATTTTATATACAATATTCTGTGACAGTTTTCTTAGTAGCTGGGAACAGAGAATAGATGCGGATATGATACCATACTGGAGTCTAACCCACGGAGAGTTGTCCTTTCAATAGCCAGAACTATATCTACGCTCAAAGCGTGACTTGGTAGTGAGTTTAAATAAAAGCAATTTTACATTATACTGAAGAATTACTCAATATTTTTCTACCGTATATAGTTATTATTCTTTAACATGAATAGTGTTGAATTCATGGGAGTGACTGGTGAAGGCGACGCTGGCCGAGACTTCGAAGTTGCTGTCAACACTATTCTTGCTAAAATGTAATTATGTGTGTGTGTGTGTGTGTGTGTGTGTGTGTACACAGATATACATCGGGAGAAAGAGAGAGAGAGTTTAAATATATATAGCTTTAGAATCATTGAATGATTTGATAACCGTAACAGAACCCAAATATATTCCATGTAAGTCAGATCTAGATTTGAGTTTCGATTCGGAGCTTAAGCATTCGCTCCACTTTTTACATGTTGAAATTATATACATTATTTACAATTGACGTATATTTGACCTCATCTTGTTTGTTGTTAACACAACGTTTCAGCTGATATACCCTCCAGCCTTCATCAGGTGTCTTGGGGAAATTTCGAACCTGGGTTCTCATTCCTAAGGTATTTTTCGATGTTATTATTATTATCATTAAGGTCATTGCCTGGAATCGAACTCGAAACCTTGGGGTTAGTAGCCTGTGCTCTTCACCACTACGTCATATGGCTGTGTGCAATTATGGAGTGAATTTTAGGGCTTATAAATCTAATATTCTCCTATCCTTCCTTAATACCGGTTCCCATATGCTGTTCATATCTACACTCGGTCTGCTTAGGAGGTTGCTGTATCCTAGCATATGTGCTGCTTCTTTTAGTTTTTGTATTTTCCAGTGGTGTTCTCTGTCTATTATTTTCACTTTATCCCACAGGGAGAGGTGGTCACCATTTTTTCATACATGATCATCTATACACGATTTATCAATATCTCCCCGTGTCACAGCTTTGCGATGTTCCTCTACCCTTATTTTGAGGGGCGGCATGTCTCGCCTTTGTATAACCTGCCACAGATGCATGGGATGGAGTACATGCAGTTCTTAGTCAAATTCTCTTCTAGTCATATTCTCTTCAAATGAGGAAGGCTGGAGGGTATATCAGCCGGAACGTTGTGTTAAAAACAAACAAGTTGAGGACAAATATCCGTCAATCGTAAATATTGTAAATAATGAACAGAATTCCTCATATCTTAAATATAGAACTGTATTGAAATGATTCCTACACAAAAAAAAGGCAAGATTGTCTTAAATTCTCATTCCTAGTTTTCAGCATTGAAAAACTCACACCTATGCGAGGAATTACAAATATTAGGCACGATTCCAATGTTCTAGAATTTACTCATTTTACTAGAATGTACTAGAATCTTGTCATTTCACCTCTCCTTTTGAATCTTCATGATTATAACATGTAAAGGACTTAGATTTTCTCTCGTTGTAAATACTCCAGAACTTTAATATTGAGTAAAATCATTTTAAAAATCTAAGTCAATCTTTACCAAGCAAATCTATAATCAAAATCGATCCAGGCGTATTCATCAGGTGTGTATAAGAATAGTGTGTATTAATGTCTTGTCCCTTGATTCTTTTCTACTTCTGAGACAGCAGTGAGTCATTTCAGGAAATTCTGGTTGGTTACTATATTCAGTTGTATGTGCATTTGTGTAGTGGCCCCTTCAATGATCTCATTAGTTTTGTCTTATCATCAAATTACTCATACAACCTAAATGCACACAAATTTTGATATATAACATGAGACAAGCATTTTCGGAAGAAGGAACGGTCATTTTTATCAACCAGAGCGCCTTACTGATCCAAATTTTATCGTCCCCGAAGCCAAGAAAAGAAAATTCATCTCTAGGTCAGGGCTCAGAAGCTAAGAAAATTAAACTAGATATATCATAGGTACTTAAATTGTATCCACCCCTATAACGTTTCTGCCACCTTATCACTCTTCTCCTTCTGTTGTTCCAATACAAATTTTCCAAATATGTCTTCAGTACAATATGGCGTATATTTTTCATTCCTTTTGTATTTTTCTATCTCCTATTTCATTTACAGATATTTTATTGAACATTTCATTGAATCTGCAATTTTAGTCTAATTTAACCGCATGAAACGTATGGCGCTACAATATCCATTGCCGGTTTGGAAATTTACCATCCGACACCGACTTCTGATCTTTTATTCTATTAATCTTGTTGATTGAGAATGAGAAAGATAAAGTATCTAGCTCGAAATGTAATTTTGTGTTTCTCATAAACTTTGCCGAAAGCAAATTCAGATTAGATGATGAGTCATGGCCAACGACAAAAGCATTAAGAAGTAACCCACTATGCGACCATTTGCTGCACTCTAATTAGCAGCTAAGCCAACTCTGTTCAAATTTTACTGTCTTTAAAAGCAAGAGAAAGACACATGTACAAAGGAAATATACAATACGTGATTTCCTGATCTGTTTAAAACATTTGACTCTTCAATCGTAAACGACAGGTGAAAGTTCCAGATATTCTTGCTGATGATTTTCTTATAGTGATTGTTAGTTTGTGCTCTGCATTAGTTCACTCCTCTTATCAAATCGTCATTGCATGTGCATGTGCACAGTGCGACACACGTCAGATGTCCAGGTGATCGCAGAGCAACGTGAAAGTGTTCTACTGAATAACACAATGCAGCATCTGATTCAAGAACCGGAACCTAATCTTGCGATCAAGGGTGTAACACCCTAACCATAAGAACACACATCTTCACTCCCTGTTTAAAATATAAGCCAAACAAAAATTAAAAGACTCTACAGTTTTTAAAACAGGAATAGATATATTATATAGGGTGGTCCTAGATACACTATCTGTAATTGCTGGGCAGTCTTATCATAGATCTACAAGACGAAACCTAGCTTGTGTTAAGCCACAGAGCCTACACTAACTACACTAGTGTAGGAACAGTTTCATTTTTACAATATTAAAGAGTTTGTTTCAACCCACAATGAAATAATCTTGTATATATATATATTGATAAAAGTTAAAGCAGCAGAAAAATAGAAAATAATTATAGATGTAAACTTAATGAATAAAATAATTAAAAAATATGAGTTCGCTTTTGTTTTGTTTTGTTGTGCTTCTTTCTCTTTTTTATATTTTAGTTATTTTACTTTATTTTTATTAAATATATTTAAATACAGACAATGCAATCTGAAAACGAAAAGAATAATTCAGCACCTGGAACATTTCCCAAAGAATTTTGAAAGTTTTAATCTAAACGAATTAAAGTAATAGAAATCAAATAAATGGGAAGACGAAATTATAGAAAGATTCTTGTAACTCACGCTACCGTTGCTACATTAATTGTTCCTGATATATAAAAATTTAAGTGAGATAAATCCAAAACTGTTTGTCGTAAGGCTGAATTTTCCATTAACTTCAGATTGCTTGTCAAAACTGGTGAATCTAAAAATATCGTTTACTTTTGACAATAATCGACATAATCTCAAGTAAAATATTATTCCTTGCACGTGTACAAATATATTATATCACTTTATTTGGCATCTCCCCAACCCACTTCCTCAGAAGATATCAGTACTAACTTTCACCCTCCTCTCTGAATTTCCCTCTTTCTCTCTCGTTCTCGCTCACAAACAACATATAACCAAATATATTTTAGCACACATGAATATTAACTGTTGCGTATAAGACATGGTATATAAATATGTGTGTGTGTCTATGCGTTTGTTTGGGGGGAATATAAAAATAAAGAGAGAGAAAAGAAAGTTATTTTATTACAAAAGTGTAGAAATATAGAAAAATATAAACATGATGTTGAAATGCCACTAGGAAACTTTTAGATGATTTGTTTGGTTTATTGGTCTATTTTTAATTGCTCAACCGGTTTCATTCTTATTCTGATTTTCAAATATACGGGGGCCATTCAAGAAAGTGGCAGCGTAACCCGACATCTTTATATATCTTAACATTTTTAGATAGTAGGACATTTTTGTGTCAACTAGAATTGAACCCAGTTACCTATGTTCTCATATTTCTCTCCTACCTTTTTTGAACTAACCAGCTGTATAGACGTAAACAAAATTCCTTCCTCTTCCTTCCTCTTCCTTCCTCTTCCTTCCTTCCTTCCCTTATCTTTTCCATTGACACTCCTTTCAGATACACAGGCACACACACACACACGTGCACACAAACGTGCACACGCACACATTCTCACAGAAAAACACACCCACACACTCTCTCCCACTGGACAATCATACCAAAAATGTTTGAAAAACAACTTTCTTCCAAACAATGCCACCTGGTTTTGCCATTTTTTAAAAGGCCAAGAATAAACTTGTCATTGAAAGAACTGACCAGCTGTAAACGCAATCTTCTT
>NC_068985.1:99178937-99181706 GCF_001194135.2 Octopus bimaculoides | reverse complement strand
ATAACCAGCCGAAATTGCAAAGATAATCTGGAACTCGACTGAGGAAAGAAAACTACGAATGACTCGTCCTTGTTTTTGTTTTTTTTGTTTTTTGTATTGTCTGTCTGGATGTTTTGTTTTCCTTTTTTGTATTACCAGTCTGGATGTTTTGCGTTCTTGTCCCATTTTTGTATTATATATATATAAGCAATGTTAAATCTCTGAACGAGATATATATATATATATATCTATAAATGTTTGGCCAAAAGTCATCTGACAGTAAATAACAACCATTTAATTCCAAGATTTATTTCTTTAACAACTGAATGAATTTAATAAAAGCATCTAAATATGAAACATCACGAAAATTGTGCAAACTGAATTCCTTCTTGAGCGACACATTTTTCCATTCGAGTCAATACAGAATTACAGATAGTATTCATGGAATTTTGATCTACTGTCGGATGACTTTGGGCCAACCCTGTATATATACTTATAGATGTATTTGTCTGTAAATATCTCTATAAACATACGTACATATGTATGTATGCTTGTGTAATTGTGTCTGCGCATATATATGCTAGTGTGTGTGTGCTTTTGTGTTTGTGTGGAATTAATTTATCATTTATACTTTACACTGTGTGTTTGTTTGTTTTTTCCCTTTCTCTATCATGAGTATTCTTTCGATTAAGCGCTATTTTGAGTGAAGTTAGTATAGACTAAATTTTTCTATTTTTCATCCTCTTATTGTAATCTCACTCTTAGTATATGTTCCAATTTTCGACGCCATCTTTTCGTTCTTTGTTTTGTGTGTTTGCTTTTTGTCTTGTTAATTTTATTTATTTATATACATATTTTTTTTTTCCTTTTCCATCACACTATTCTTTCAGCTGGTGTGCATTAAGTCTTTTATACTCCTTTAACACAGTATTTCCGGTAAACAAGTTATATCTATGGCTTCTTCAACTTTTCGATTTTCAACGTCGGATAGCAAAATGAAATCATAGTCATTTTGTCGCTACAAATGGTCGAATAGCTAACATTCTTATTGTTATTTTTATTATAGTACAATAATTGTTCTTAATGTTATTATTATTATAGCATAATGAAAAACGGGTTACTACTAACACTACAACTACTACTACTACTATTAATACTGTAATCATTTCTTTTATTTTGCTACCAGGTCTCATTCATACATATAAAAGCATACTTAGAATAGTTATTACAATGTATATACATACAAAAGTATATAGAAAACGAGTCAAAAGATGTTATTCAGTATATTAAGACGATTAATAACTTTAGCTTACAGAAACAAGTATACACACACAAATACAAACACACACACACATATATGTATGTATGTAAGTATGTATGTATGTATATCATCATTCAGTTTTATTTTAAGCTTTCTTACCGTTAGAGAAAGAGCCGGTTTCTATCTTAGATCCATGATTCCTTCATTGAAATTTCCACAATATCAACTGGGTATTTTTATATGTATGTATGTATGTACGTGCAGATTTTTATGTTTTATGTATGTATTCTGATGCATATAGTTACATATCAAGACATGCTCATATATACTTAAATGATAAATTTCTGGAAAGTTGTACAGATTTTTGCAGTGCCAGTGATGGATTGGATCCGTAGTCTTCGAATCAGCTTTCTCCTTTCTGATTTTGAAAAGCCTAATTTCTCAAGTTTGCTATTTAGGCAGTGTGTTACGTATCTCAATGCCCCAATAATTACAGGTACAAACCTATGTATGTATGTATGTATATAGAGTACAGGTATGTTGAACAAATTTCATGCTTAAATGAGGGGTGGGTTGGGGTCTAAATCCTTTGACTAAATCCTAGCCTTTGACTAAATCCTAGCCTTTGACGAGATAGTCCTGCAAACCCTGGTGGAACAAAATCTCATTGTAATTGTTGAGGAACTAGCAAAGAAGCTTGTATTTGGTCATTCAACCATTCATCGACAAATTGGGTCACTGGTTTCTTCACAAACTTTCAGAGTCTAATCGCGCTCAAGGGGTGAATGTGTGCTCTTCTTTGCTGTTACACCTCATGAAACTTTTTGGGACCAAATAATGACTGGTGACGAGAAATGGGGTCTTTATGAATATGAGAAACGCCGGCACCCCATGCTAAAGAAGGTTTTCACCCAAGGTGTTTCTATCTGTCTGGTGGAATATGAAAGGTTAAGTCCGCTTTGAACTTTTAAACCCAAAGGAAACGATAACAAAAGAGATCTACTACGAGCAGCTTGAGCGACTTGAGTCAACGCTAGAGGAAAAAACGACCATCTTTGGTTTCAAGACGAAAGGTCTTCTTCCACCAGGATAATGCACGGCCACATACAGCGAGGATGACATTTCAAAGGCTGGAGCAGTTTGAATGGGAAACGATGTCCCACCCACCATATTCGCCGGACATTGCCCATTTGATTATCATTTATTCTGCAGTTTTCAAAATCATTTGCATGGAAAAAATATGAATTCTGTACACGAGGTCAGAGCAGTAATGGAAGAGCAATTTTCATCACGGATAAGTGAATTTTGGAAGAGGGGCCTTACCAGTCTTCCAGATAGAAGAGCATTGTAGAAAATCAAGGAGGTTATATTTGAGATTAAGAAAGAACTTTGTGTATTTTAATTTAGTAAAAGAAAAAAAGTAATAAAAAACCGCATTATGACCCTATATGTGTGTGTGTGTGTGTGTGTGTGTGTGTGTGTGTGTGTGTTTGTGTGTGTGTGTGTGTGTGTGTGTATGTATATTCTTA
>NC_068985.1:99173937-99176437 GCF_001194135.2 Octopus bimaculoides | reverse complement strand
ATCATCATCATCATCATCATCATCATCATCATCATCACCATCAGCATCTTTATTATCACCATTATTAGCGTCATCGAAGGCGGTGAGCTAGCAGAAACGTTAGCACGCCGGCCGAAATGGTTAGAGGTATTTCATCTGCCGTCACGTTCTGAGTTCAAATTCCGCCGAGGTCCACTTTGCCTTTCATCCTTTCGGAGTCGATAAATTAAGGACCAGTTACGCACTGGGGTCGATGTAATCGACTTAATCCCTTTGTCTATCCTTGTTTGTCCCCTCTTTGTTTAGCCCCTTGTGGGCAATAAAGAAATAAGAAACGTTAGTTATCGGATAACGATCTTATAGAAACGTTATCACGCCGGGAGAAATGCTTAACGGTATTTCGTTTGTCTTTACGTCCTGAGTTCAAATTCCGACGAGGTCGACTTTGCCTTTGATCTTTGCTGGGTCGATAACATCAATACCAGTTACACACTGAGGTTGATTTAATCGACGTAGCCCTTCCCCAAAATCGCTGGTCTTCTGCCAAAATTTGAAACCAACAACGCATTCATGAAATACATTAAAATAATTGTAAATTTCTTTACTTAGATTAAATGTCAAAATACCAAATTATCGTAGATATGAAGAATTTCTTACCTTCACTCTGAGTTGCAGAACTAAACCTACATACTCGAAATAATATCTGTGCCAAGTACATTGAAGTCAAGATCGTATTTGTTTAAAAAAGAAATGATTTGTTTAATAATTACTCGCTGTCTCTTTCTTTCTCTCTCCCCTCATTGTGTCTCTGTATCTCTCTCTTTCTCTCTGTCTCTCTCTCTCTCTATCTCTCTTTCCCCCTCTCTCTCTCTCTCCCCCCCCTCTCTCTCTCTCTGTATATTTATATTTACATACATACTGTGTGTGTGTGTGATACATACCGAGATATGTTTGTGTGTGTGTGTGTAATTCATACCGATATATATGTGTCTGTGTGTGATGCATATCAATATATATGTGTGTGTATCGCAAAAAGGCACACAGATACACACACACACACACACACACACACACACACACATTTATATTTATACATATACAACCCATTTAAATACACACATACATAGATGTACACAAATGTCTGTACGTATTTATGGTCTTAGAAGATTACTTTTCCACTTAGTATTCTCTGGGGGTTCGACCAGCAGAATGACCACTGTCCCACATATATTTGTAAGTACACACGCATAGCCATACGTATTTGGCATTGCTATCAAAGAAGCCAGTCAGCGTTAAGTGGTACAGAGAGCAGGTCTCTGGGGATAAAGGGCGACTTTTGTTTGTCTGGCTGAGAGTTTTAAATCAGGAACCAGAGCATTCTTATACACACCATACGTATACACACACACGTGTGTGTGTGTATGTGTGTCTACATGTATGTATACAAAGTATATATATATATACATACCCTTTTACTCTTTTGCTTGTTTCAGTCATTTGACTGCGGCTATGCTGGAGTATCGGGATCTTGTTCAAAATGGGGGAACTAGTATATTCTTAACGAAACACTTTGAAACTTGGGACACTGGTAGAATGTGTCATATAAAACATCTTTTTCTGTTAGTCTTCTTAACAAAAAAACGTACATCGCAAGTTATTTCATGTTAAAGTTGTCGTATTTCTGTAATTTCAACCAATGACTGACGTCCATTCAGCCGACTACATTAAGTGCTGACTACGTAAACAAACGATTCTCAAACGATTCTCGCGGTGATAAAATTATTATTTCCTTGTCAAAAAATGGCTGAAGCATATTGGCAGTAGGGTTAGGGTTAGGGTTAGGGTTAGGGTTAGGGTTAGGCAGTAGCTAATAAACCTTTCATACAGTTCAGGCAGATGTTAACGAAATTATAAATGGAGATTAAATACGCTTTACACCGCTTAAACTGCCAAAGCAGTAAGTATAAACAGCTGAATACCTGTCAGTGATTGGTTGAAATTATCGAAATAAGACAATTTTTTACATGAAATAAATTCGAATACAAAAATTTTTTTGTGTTCTATAACACAAAATAGATAAGTATACGAAGTTTGAAAGTCTTTCGGTACCAAAAACACTACATAAAACATTAATGAAAACTGGTGCCCCCGTTTTGAACAAGATCCGAGCGTCGCATTTAGTCGAGCAAATCTGCCCCAGGACTTATTCTTTGAAATTCTAGTATTTATTCAATCGGTCTCTTTAACCGAACCGCTAGAATAAGGAGATGTAAGCACACCAGCATCGGTTACCAAGCGATGTTGGGGGGACAAACAGACAAACACACACACATATATATATATACATATACATATATACGACGGGCTTCTTTCAGTTTCCGTCTACTAAATCTACTCACAGAGGTTTGGTCGGCCCAAGGCTATAGTAAAAGACACTTGCCCAAGGTGCCACGCAGTGGAACTGAACCCGGAACCATGTGGTTGGTAAGTAAGCTACTTACCACACAGCCACTCCTCATAT
>NC_068985.1:99169055-99173448 GCF_001194135.2 Octopus bimaculoides | reverse complement strand
ACGACATTCTGACATTGAGCGTGCGTGTGTGTGTGTGTGTGTGTGTGTATACACCTATTAGTCTTTCATATTCTTATACATATAAGGCGGTGAGCTGGCAGAAACGTTAGCACGCCGGGCGAAAAGTTTCGAGGTATTTCGTCTGTCTTTACGTTCTCAGTTCAAATTCCGCCGAGGTCTAATTTGCCTTTCATCCTTTCGAGATCGATAGATTAAGTACCAGTTCCGTACTGAGGTCGATCTCATCAGCTGACCCCCTTTCCATAAATGTCGGGCCTTGTGCCTAGAGTAGAAAAGAATATTCTAATACGTTTTACCTGTTGCAACAACGATCTCCATATTGTTTCTTGCAAAACATACTTCGCTATTTCTTTGCCGCTGTGTATATATTTTAAACCCTATTCAATGTCCCTCTTTTTGCACAGAGTGAGCAAACCTTATCTGCATCATTTCTGGAATGCGATGCTTCACTCAATGCTATTTTCTCTTCTTTGCCAATTCAAGTAAATATATTATTCTTTTCACAATTGTTCGATAGAAATATTGTCCTTGTAGTATTGGCAAAGTTTTATTTTTCCCATTTAGCATAAATTTAACCTTCTCATAACAGACTCAAACCTAGCATTGATTCGATCTCTTAAATTATTTCTTTCCAAAATTTCCTTTATTCTAATTTCCTTTTTCTTGACTAACTCCATTATATCTCATAATTTATAGACCTTAGTGACAAATGTTATAATTTCTTTTGTTAGTAATTGAATCCCATTCGTTTCGTCGATTTTCTTTCTCTTTATTATCAATATTCAACGTATTTTAATCCTAAATTACATCGCAATGTCTTTAGTAGACAGTAGTTTGCTCCAAGCAGTCTCTTCGATTTTTCTTCTTTGTAAACAGCTGCAGTTCATATATAAATATATTATTGGTTTCATGCGTGTCTTCCTTAGTAATAATATAAATGATATGACGCCTAATGCTAAAATGAAGAGGACAAACTAACACCCAGGAAACTTCCGTTATAAATCTTCGTACATCTTATATCTTCACCAAGCGAGGTTACTTTTCTTCAGCGACTTTTACCATTTCCTCTTAGTTTTCTTCATCTTTTCCATTTGTGCTATACGTATGAAAGATTATACCATAACGTTATACACACACACACACACACACATACACATACACGTAAGCGTTCATGTATATATATATATATATATATATATATATATATATATATATATATATATATATATATATATATATATATTAGGAAATTACTATTTTTAAATCTCACAACGTGAGATATTCAGTAACAGTACTTTGTAGTAAAGATTGTTTGCCAACATAACATGGCAGTCCTGGTATAGGACTAATGTTGCTGTAATTTGCGTATCCTTTCCTTTAGCTAGGTAACAATTCCGTTATATCTTCTAATATATTACATCAAGAGGGCATCAAAGCGGCATGTGACCACCATCCTCATCAACCCAAGTGCGTATTTGACATTCTGGTTTAGTGTGCTACTTAACATATTCTACTGGTGTTGTATAACTGGTATTCAATAATGCTGAACTGCAGTTATCAGGTAGTCAGTCTCCTCTTTCAACCGTAATACTTGCTATCAGCTGTGGATCCGCTGTTCATCAGAATCCACAATATTTTTCCGTTGAATGAAAATTTCATAGCTGTGTTTCAATTCCCAAGCTTGACTCTAGTATATTTTTTCGATTTTTCTTAGACAGGATCGTTAAAGCGTCGGATAAAATGCCTTGAAGCAGTTAATTACAGATTTTACGTTATGAGTTCAAATATCACAGAGATTAACTATCCTCTTCATTATTTCGGAGTCGATAAATTAATGTGCCGTCAAAGAGTGGAGTGAAATCAACCAGCTAACCTCCTCCACTAATTTCTAGCAATATGTTTGTGTTAGATACTATTATGATTAACGTCATTAGTGTTGGACACCGCTATTAATATTGATAATCTTTATTCGTTTCATTTGTAGTTCACATTCTCTCATGATTTACAAACTGTTTCCGTCGTTTTATTTCTTTTACTAGTGTTTATTTCCCTTCTGCTTGCAACATTTTCGTCTCTTAATAACCAGCTGTAAAACATCCACCTAAACATCTAATGATGACAGCTAAGATCATTACTTTGCATTCGTGTCTTTCTTTCTTCTGATTACAGGATATCTGCGGATTTTCTAAATGTTCCCAAAGGTTTTCCTGGATATTACGTAGTCAATATATCATGTAATGGCACTGTCTTCCCCCTCTTTCTTTCTCTCTTTTCCTCTAGAGTCGACTATGTTAAAGGCGCCAAGAAGAGACCGACCACATCGCACCCCAACTAATCCTTTCACTAGCGATCTTTGGATTCGCTAAGAAAGAAAATTTTAATGGCATATTTCTCCATGTAGCTCTAGTCATTTAGGGAATACTATTTGGAAATATTCCATCATGTCATGTTCTCTTCCTTGAGAATATTTCTTTCTTTAATAGGATTTAATATTCTCTACGCTTTCCTCAAAACTCCCTTAGTTTCACCGAAGCAGCAAAAAGCATGAATACATTATTATACGTTGGTGATTTACGAAAATGCTTCAACTAATACATTATTTCCAAATTTAATTGTAAAGTAAACGTGTTTCTCTATAATTATATTCCTTCATAATAAAGTAACGATATATCTTCACTTCGTAACCTGCATACGTCTAGCAACGCTTCCAGGCCATTTATTCTTACTCTCTATAATGGTAGCTTCCATTCGATCCCGCATTTCCATATTTGTATCAATCGTTTTTATTGATATATGTACGTAGCACGTTAACCACCTGAAACCTTTCTATCTTAAAGTATTAAAATATTCGACTTTCTAGCTTTGCTGTTCAACAATTTTCTTTTTTGCTAATACATCAGTTTTTTAACTTTAGTTATTATATAAACTTCTCATAGAATTTTATCCAAGAATCATGACTATTTTCTAGACATTGCCTTTCTTCCTACAGAAAGCTTCCAGCGTGCATTTTTTTTGCTTCCCTTCAAAGAAGAAATATCCATTCGCTAATTCCATCTTCCAGGTATTTCTAATCCAGTTACTTTCAAGAAAATGCAATTCTTTTGTATTCCTTCATATTTCTCGCACTTACAACCCTTCTTTTCCAATCTTGATTTGTTTTTCATTATTTCCTCCTGTACACAATATTATCTGCTAATATCCCTTTAGCGATCTTGGCCAATCTTCTTAAATAAGTTTCCTGCTGTGTGTAAATATATTTTTATTCCGAATGTTTGCTTCAATCTGAGAAAAGTTTTTCCTTAAAAAAAAAATGAATGGACTATCTATACAGATTTCCATACAAAAGCATAAGATATATACAGATTTATTTGTACATGCTTGTATGTGTGTATGGGAAAGTAAATAATCATATATACATATGTATATGTGCGTGCGTGTGTGCGTAAGTAATACGTGTATATGTGTGTGTATGCATATATATATATATATATATATACGTAAGTTATATATATATGTGTGTGTAATTTATAAATATATATATATATGTAAGTGATACACCCACACACCCACACACACACATATATATATGTATATATATATATATATATAAATATATATATATATATATATATATATGTATGTATGTATACACACACATATTCACACGTGTGTGAGCGTGTGTGTGTGTATGTGTGCGAGTGTGTGGGCTTGTGCACGTGTGTGACTATCAATGAAGAAATATTCTGTATAATGGAAACCATTTTCAAATGACTGATATCAACAGGCTGAAGATTTAGAGACAAAAGAATAATAAAAAACAAATAGTTATATTATATTATAGACCTGGTTTTATGTGTACATGAGATTAAATCGCCTAAACAACTAACCAAGGAGAGCGGTCTTTATTTTAATGTTGATCACAATCAGTATAAAATGCAGCAGAGAAACACATTAAATGGCTAACATTGATAGATTTATTGTGCCGTACTTTTCATTAATAATTTTCTACCCGTCCATCTTCCTCTTTCGGAAGCTTATATTGAATGTAATATATCAATGTGCCACGGCAACAGTACTGCTATTCGATTAAATTTTAACTCTGCAGTTTATATGCTTATATATATATATATATATATACATATATGGAAAATAAATATATATATATCTTAATATATAAATCTGAAATTGTGTGTTTGTGTGAAGCCTTTTTGAATGTTTATAGAAATCCACATTTTCCACATTTTCGTAAAAAATTTTACATCAATGGAATTTTCTCGATGTGAACTTTCCAGTGCAGTAATTTGATTTTTAAAATTCCGTTTACTTTGTGTGATTTAAGGGAGATTTGGCTGTTGTTTCTAGCAACTTTTAT
>NC_068985.1:99167691-99168223 GCF_001194135.2 Octopus bimaculoides | reverse complement strand
GTAATAGGCAGTGAAGAGAAGCAGTCATAAGAAAACTTTTAACTACCCCTATTCCTTTCTCTCCCCCTCTCTACCTCTTCCTCTCTCGCTCTCTCAAAAGCATACATTCGGTAAAATATAACTCATGTTCGTCCATGTTTTGTAAATTTACCACGATTTTCACTAGGGTGTTAGTGTTAGGGTTTTAGGGTCAGGGTTAGGGTTTGGGATAAATGTTACGGTTACGTTTTTTAGGGTCAGGGTTAGGGTTAGGGTTAGGGTTTAGGGTTAGTGTTAGGGTTAGGGTTAGTGTTAGGATTAGGTTTAGGATTAGGGTTGGGTAATCGTGCGGGTGTTAATCTGAAAAATTACAGATATGTGAAAAGTACCGACCCTGCCATCTATTATAACTTTTGTTGTTCTGTTTAATATATACATAGATTATGCCTCCAAAGAAGAGAGTTTGTTGGGGAAAGACAGCAACCGGTTTAAAATGACAGCCACAGACTGCAGCAAATCACCACATTCCAGTAGCTACTTTGAACATAATGGA
>NC_068985.1:99165420-99167601 GCF_001194135.2 Octopus bimaculoides | reverse complement strand
CTGATAGAACTCTGGCAAAACTGTTTAGCAACAGATCGCCAGCAATTGCTTCATCACAAATTGCCATCCTAGCTCCTGTGAAAAGGGATTACCCTGCTATGTATAATCAGGGCAGCGCAAAAAGTTGTTTTGCACAAGCATTTCTATAGCCAATTACACGGATGAAATTTACGTATGCTTAATAATTTTACGCAAAACAGCCTTCAGACTTTCCCTATTAATTTCATCGTCTTTTGAATTATGAACATATTTACATCATAAGGGTTTTTTCGTTGTAAGGCTTTCTTTTTTAGTTGATTTTCAGCTAGCAAGACTTATCGTAGATGGCATAATATGTCACACCCGGACAAGGTCGGGTTATACTGCTAGTACATATATAAAAATAAATATATATATAAATATATATGCATGTAAAAATAAATATATACATATATATATATAAATATATATACATATAAAAATAAATATATATATATGAATATATAAATAAATATATATATATGTATGTATAAATACATATACAAATAAATATATATACATAGATATACATATATATATGTGTGTGTGTGTGTGTGTGTGTGTGTGTGTATGTGTGTGTGTTTGTGTGTATATATTTATATAGGCACAGGAGTGGCTGTGTAGTAAGAAGCTTGCTTCTCAACCACATGGTTCCGACCTAAATCCCATTGCGTGTCTCCTCTACTATAGCTTCGGGCCGAATAAAGCCTTGTGAATGCATTTGGTAGACGCTCCATCGCTTGACAACCGATGTTGGTGTGCTTGTTTCCCCGTAATATAGCGGTTTGGCACTACAGAGCGACAGATTAAGTACTAGGCTTACAAAGAATAAGTTCTGGGGTCGATTTGTTCGACTACAAGCAGGGTATAGACTACTGGTCAGCGTGATCGTGCTTTTAATACTTGGGACGGGCGGCGTGTTGATCCTAGAGAAAAGCAATTCATCTTACGTTGTTCTACAATAACTTCGAAACCCAACGTGTGGTACGCCGTTTCCCCCTATCACGCAACGCCCATTTGATGCAGGAAGTGAACTAATGAACAGCTCATACATTTGATCACTTTCGGCAAATCATTTGTACAGGTTGCTCAGCTAGAAACTGTAGATCCATCTTTCTCGTACTACGAAAGGCTAATGTGCTTGCACACAAACACAAATGCGCGCGCGCGCGAATCACATACACGCACTCATCCGTGAGTGCACACACACATACATATAAATATATATAATAATAATAATTATTATTATTATTATTATAATAATAATAAGAAGAAGAAGAAGAAGAAGAATGATAACATAATATATGTATGTGTACAGGACGTCACCCACAGTAAGCAACATGAAGTAGGAGATCAAATGTGTTCATACGCAAACAAAGAGAGAAAAAATCGGAATCAGGACAGGTAATACAAAGAATAACCCTTCGTCAGTTGTTGGTTGTTTATCTACTCCTCATCTCGAGCATTCAGTGACAATATTAGTCATTGAAGGCAGTTGCTCCCATAAATACCAAAATAAAATTTTAAGTTTATGGAGACTCAAAGTTGGAAACAAAAACAAAAACAGAGGAAACACACAAGGAAACCGAACGAAAACAAACATGGAAGGTCGTTAGACCAGAACGAGGGGGAAATAGCGAACGCTGGGAGAAATATTTTCTTTGAAAAGAGAAAAGAAAGAAGAGAGATAGAAGACGTCCAGTCCTAAGGACGTCGTGGAGAAAAAGAAAGATGGTCACGTGAAAAAAAGAAAGATGGACGAGAGTCACGTGTGAGCAACGAGAGAGAGAAAAAGAGAAAGAGGGGAGAGACAAAGAGATAGATAGATAGAAAACGGTGAAGGGGAGAAAAGGGGAATTAGAGAAGGATGAGGGAGAAAACAGTATAGAGTAGAGTCGCATCAAGAAGGTTAAGATAAAACTTGGAAATGGATGCGTGGAGTTCAATTAAATAATAATATAAATAATATATATGTGTGTGTGTGTGTGCATAGTCATTGAATGTTTGAAATGGGGAGTAGATAGACAGCCGACAACTGATGAAGAGTCGTCTTTGTGTTACCTGTCCTCGTTTCCATTTTTTGTTTCGTTGATTGCGTATTTAATTCATTTGTGTCCGTACTTCATATTGCTTACTGTTGGTGACGTCCTGTACCCATATATA
>NC_068985.1:99163433-99165307 GCF_001194135.2 Octopus bimaculoides | reverse complement strand
TATATATATATATATAACGCATCCATTTCCATGTAAGGTATATATATACATACATACACGCCTGTATCTATATAAATAGATAGACAGACACACACACACACACACACACACACACATTACTTAGATTGTTTTCATGACATAATGAGTGTTCATGTTATTTGTATTTATAAATGCATGTATCTCCATATATATGTAAGTATGCATTCATGTATTTTTGTACATAATTCATTACAAGCTGAAACTTCCCAAATCGTTATTTCGGTTTCCTCAGTGCTGTTATTCTCACAACATTGAAAGAGTATATCAGAAAACATAGAACATACCCACCACTGATTGGATGGAAGGAAATAATAAACGATGTAATTTGACGATATAATCAGTGACAAGCAGCGTTGTAAATGAACGATACCGCATGTTACAGAATTTTCTTATTGTACACGAAGCCCACTTTTGGACACAGCAATTGATTTTTTTTTTTTTTTTTTTTTGGTAGGTACAGTATACTATCAATTAACGAATCTCATGATAACGTCATTATATGGAGAAAGAAACTATTTAATTTTTTTCATAACTAAATTTGGTTTTAGAAAGAAAAAAATTTGACGAATTTTTTTCAAATCCCCATTGGGTCCAACAATTAGATGAATTGTGAGAACCTTCTGTAATATATATATTGCGACTAATATATTTTATATGCTGCAATGATGGCTTTATAATTTCGAGTAACCTGTGCGGGCTACTTAAAGAAGTAGATCTATGAATCAAAAGCGATAATAATTTCAATGTAGTTATTATTTTTTTAATTATTATATATTTAGAGATCAATCACTTCTTACTTTGTAGAAACCATGTGAGTAAGCTATCAGTGAGTGAGCTATCATCACTGTACAAGCCACCTTCAACACTGTCTTTGTTTTTGCACAGGAAGTGGCGGCTGATGAAATCGCTGATCTTTACTGAGTTGCTGATGTCGAAAAGCGTGGATGAGTGTTTGTTGATATGGCGAAGATCATTACGCTTAACGTTGTTTCAATGAAGCTGGAGAAGTCCCATTTCATTCTATCGGAGTCAGGAAAATAAAATAACTGTTCAACGAGGTGGCGTCGCAGAAATTTTGCAGCGTTGGTATTTGATCGGGATGTTTGCGTTTTTAGTTCTATGTCAAGAGATATAATCTGTTCCTTGATTGAGCACCCTAGTCCTTTAGTGTATTTAGTACAGTTACACTGTTTCTAGTAATTTTACTAGCTCTCCGATTTTAAAACAGCTATCACCCCTCCCTTTGCGAATAGTCTCGGTGGTTCTGAAAAACCTTATTATCGAGGGCATTGCACTTATCTTTTTCAGTAAGCAGTAAAATAGTAAAAACACATTAAACTCGTTCTCGTCATGAACAAAAATAAACAAAGCAACAAAACAAAACAAAAAAACCTTATCGCATTTCTTACAAATGCAATTTTTCTTGAATATCATCGAAATGTTATATTGTTTATTTGTCCTTCTTTGTCTCAAACAAAACAAACCGAAATTTAATCATAAGACATGGAAAAATACTATTCACTATAGCATTATAAATATATCAGTAGTTACATAACGATTTTCTTTCAGTGTAATAATATGAAGACATACTCTAAGAGATTCAAACCAAAGAATGCTTTGCAATAATAGATTCGTCTTCTCTGCAAGATAACATTATATTAAACATTCTTTTTCACCTTTCCAATCACTAACGTACTTTTCTTTAAAATACTGAATTAAAATAACGAGTAAATATACATACACACGCACACACACGCACACACACACACATATACACACACACACATATATACATATATATACATATATATATGCATATATATATAGGTATATAT
>NC_068985.1:99152651-99162390 GCF_001194135.2 Octopus bimaculoides | reverse complement strand
CGTATGTATATACATGTATGTATATATATGCATACATAAATACATACATACGTACATACATACATACATACATACATACATAAAGCAACACACCATTTGTCCCTTACCTTAATAGATTTATCATTTCAAGTTGTTTACTTGCTTCTACTCATCACTATATACATCTTGTTTGTTACTCGCTATCACTTGATCACATACACTAATAGAAACACTCGTACATTCACATACACACATCTGCATAAAGAGGCTTACGCACGCACGGAAAAACACATACACACACACATACACAAACTCACACACACACTCACAAACTAATACTCACATCTGCATACTCAAACATACACACAAAGTGACTCTTGTTAAACGTTTCCCTCTTCCCTCTCAGTCCTCTCTCCTCCTCCTTTCACTCTCTTTCCTTACTGTACCTTCAGATAAGTTCTCATTCGGCAGCTAATGACGTAATGCAATAGCAGATTCTTATATATTCATTACTGTATACAGTTGATTCATATCGTGCGTGTGCGTGTGTGTGTGTGGGTGTGTGTGTGTGTATGTGTGTGTGTGTTTGTGTGTCTGTGTTTGTCCGCCAACCATCGCTTGACAACCGATGCTGGTGTGCTTACGTCCCCGTAACTTAGAGGTTCGGTAAATAGAGACCGATAGAATAAGTACTAGGCTTACAAAGAATAAGTCCTCGGGTCAATTTTCTCGACTAAAGGCGGTGCTCCAGCATGGCCACAATCAAATGACTGAAACAAGTAAAAGAATAAAAGGGATTAGCTATTGCTTTTCTAATGAGTAGTATCTTTTCGTAATTACTCTCAATAATTTAATGTTTTAATTGTACAATAGTGTACATCGATTGATTGATTCTCTTACATCTGCTTCAGCCGAGAACTATTTATGTCCTAGTATGTCCAGGGTTATCTACCCTACATACACAAATTATTAATTTCAAATGTTGGAACAATGCCAACATTTTCAGGGGACTGACTATGGTGATTACATCGATCCCAATGTTCGACTGGTATTCGTTTAATTGAGTGTTTAGTCGAAGAAAGGCAAAGTCAACCTCATTGGAATTTGAATGCAAAATTCAAAGACAGACGAAATAGCGCTAAACATTTTGCGCGGCGCGCTAACGCTTCTGCCATCGCGCCGCCTTATTTACCCAAATTATTAAAATGAGATTATTCATCGCATAAGTATTTTTAATTTCATTTTATTGCTGCTCTCAAGATTAAATTTGTTAACATTAATTTAACATTTTCTCAGTTAATTTGTCACGTTTTGCTTTCAGAATAATTGGATACGATATGAATATTTTTTTTTCCTCCAATTGTGAAAAATGATAATTGATAAAACTTACCCCCTCGAGTGCTTTAAAGCAAAATTTGTCAGAATGAAGCTGAATGCCAAAACCTTATATATTACGTCAATGAGCTATACATTAGCAGTGAATGGGAAGAGGTGTCAAAGTGCAAAACTAAAAGCCTTGAGGTACTTGTTCCGTTTTCCTGCTCTCTGTGTTCAAATCTGTTAACTATTCCTTTCGCCTTCACGAGGTCGATAAAATAAATGGTGAAATTGGTTATTACCAAAATTGTCAAATTATCGTGGGTCCTTACTTTGTTCCGGTTTAAAAGTTACTGCTTCCCTTCAGTCTACGAAGACTTATACAGAAAGGATTACGATAGATGCTGCCCTTCCTTCTCTGACAAAGCAGTCGTTCGTTTCTTTTTCTTATAAAATAGAAATAAGTTTTTGGTTATATATTTTCAATGAACGCTTTTTAATTAAATAAGTTTAGATAGCCTTCATGTTCTTTATTCTTTGTCGCCCAGTCATTTTCTAATTACTGTTCCCTAATCACGCTTGATATGACCATTAATAGTTCCTTCTTCCCGAGATGAGTCCGTGGCTCTTTCTACTTTCCTCCCCTAGATGTAGATTTCTCCTCGTCGTCCGCTTCGTATCCAAGACTCCTAATCTTCAAACGTCATTACCTAAATACTTCATGCTTCTATAGGATTCATTTTTATGCTTTGGATCCAATATTTCCACCCACTTCGTTTGATTCCAATGTGTACGGCGGTGATAATTCTGAACCACATTCAATTAAGTCTGATCTCTGTCTTCCGCGCTTGTCTTTCAGACCCACTCACAAGGATTTAGTTGACGTGAAACCATAGCAGAAGACACTTGTCCAAGTTGCCACGTAGAACCCGGAACCATGTGGCGGAGAAGCAAATTTATTACCACACAGCCAGCTCTGCGCCTACATGTGTGTGTGTGTGTGTGTGTGTGTGTGTGTGTGTGTGTGTGTGTGTGTGTGTGTGTGTGTGTGTGTGTGTGTGTGTGTGTGTGTGTATGTGCGTGTGTATACGTTTGTTTATTTATGGGTTTTTATATTTATTCACGAGTTAAGATTTTTGTGTTTTTGCGTTTAGTGTGTGTGTGTAAATGTGTTATTTGTCAATTGTGAGAACAAGAACTGTGTAACTGGTTTGAAGACAGATATTTACCGATAATTAAATGTCCTCAAATACCCGTCGCATCTTGTAAGCATCGAAATCAATATTTGGTTTTTGTTTCGCAAGTGCGAACAGATACAATAGTTTCGCATTGCTGCTTCACTTTTGCTAAATTTATAGATTTATAAATATTTGCTTATCAATGATGCATTTCAGATTGATCCAATCCAAATACTATTGATGGCTGCATTTCAGCTCCACGCTGCAAATCATTGAAATACTTTTCGTGTTGTTTCTCAGAGAAAGAAGATGGCAGTGATCATCATAACAATTGTATACGCATCATGTCTGATGATGTTCTTGAGGTCGATACCAAACCTGGACTGTTGCAGGTCAATTTCTACAGCATAATGTGAAGTGGAGGGAATCGAAAATTTGTTCTGAATGTTCGCAAAGAAAAAAAAAATCCGTTAATATATTTCAAGAACAATGTAGTGTTATTCGATCTACTTTGTTGTTGTTGTTGTTGTTGGCACTCCGTCGCTTACGAGATCGAGGGTTCCACTTGATCCGATCAATGGAACAGCCTGCTCGTGAAATTAACGTGCAAGTGACTGAGCACTCCACAGACACGTGTACCCTTAACGTAGTTCTCGGGGATATTCAGCGTGACACAGAGTGTGACAAGGCTAACCCCTTGAATTACAGCCACAACAGTAATAGGAAGTAAGAGTGAGAGAAAGTTGTGGTGAAAGAGTACAGCAGGATTCACCACCATCCCCTGCCGGAGCCTCGTGGAGCTTTAGGTATTTTCGCTCAATAAACACTCACAACGCCCGGTCTGGGAATCGAAACCGCGATCTTATGACCGCGAGTCCGCTGCCCTAAACACTGGGCCATTGCGCCTCGATCTACTAGATAATGGGTAAAGTCCAGCAAGTTACTAATATTTAAAACATTTGTATGGTCGAGCCAACAATTTTACTTATTCAGACCGGTGCAGGGCCGGGGCGTAGTTTGGACACGACATGGATGATGTGGTGTGTAAAAGCGAGAAGTGGCCTTTTGTGTGGAAGGAATAAAAGAAAAGGGTAAAAAGAAATGAGGAGAGAGCAAGTCCACGAAACAAAGTGTCGATCATGAATGTGACTTTTTGTCAATCGTGTTCTTCTTTTGAGGGAGATTTGGTTATCATATATAGCAAGCCGAGTGATTGCATAGAAGGATCTCATTGGTTCACTCAAGCATGTTTTATACACAAGTATTAATTTCCAATAGGATGATAGGATTATTCTGTGTATACATTGATAGCGTGGAGGCGCAATGGCCCAGTGGTTAGGGCAGCGGACTCACGGTCGTAGGATTGCGGTTTCGATTCCCAGACCGGGCGTTATGAGTGTTTATTGAGCGAAAACTCTTAAAGTTCCACAAGGCTCCGGCAGGGGATGGTGGCGAACCCTGCTGTACTCTTTCACCACAACTTTCTCTCACACTTTCTTCCTCTATCTGTTGTATCTGTATTTCAAAGGGCCAGCCTTGTCACACTCTGTGTCACGCTGACCCTCCCCGAGAACTGCGTTAAGGGTACACGTGTCTGTGGAGTGCTCAGCCACTTGCACGTTAATTTCACGAGCAGGATATTCCGTTGATCGGATCAACTGGAACCCTCGTCGTCGTAACCGACGGAGTGCCGACAACAATGATAGCACTGTCGTAAATATAATAGTAAGCCCCTGTAGATCCCACCTGAGTTTAGCAATCGTTAGGGGATGAAGTAGCATCTGGTTCCTAAGAGGAGGGCTAATCTTTGACTTTGAGATGCGTTCCTAAATATATTAAGGATGAGCATTCGCCATAAGTGGTCCTCAATGATAATGAGGCCTAGGGTCAAAAATATAAACGCGTGTAAGATGAGGGTTCAAGGATTTAGGTTTCGTTTCAATGAAATATTCGAAATCTCCAAGGAAAAAATTCAAAACATAATTTTTAGCCGTGATGACTGGTGCGTTCTTACACTTATGTACTTACAGAATACATTAATTTAATTACCATCCACTTGATAAAGCATCTGTTAAAATTGAGATTTATAATGACACTTGATAAAACTAAAAGTTAAAGTATAAGGTTAAAACAACATAGAAATAATACTTGACGGGTTCGAAGAAATAATAAATTCACTGAGAATCCGTGAAACAGCAGTTTTTCTTTTTCTTTTGCTTCGTTGTTTTCTTTCTGTTTGCTTTTCTCTAAAATTTAATAGAATAAGAATAAAGTGAATTATTGTGTATAAGGTATGTTTCTTAACAGTTTGCACTGGGTAATTTGATTTGCGTTGACTGCAGGTTTTACAGCTGCCAGTAAAGCAATAGTGATGCGTAATAGATAGGAAGAAATATTGACATATGTGCTCAGCTGAGAGCAATAAGAGGGAGCTAATAAATCAACTGAAGAAGTTATGTTTACAATCTTCTTTTTTTTTTATTATTACAATTCCCTTTTACACCATTTTCTATACATCCGGGTTATTTTTGGTTTCTTCCATTTTGGTTATTTATGCAATGCTAATAATCGATCATACTCCTGTTGCTGCTGCTGCTGCTGCTGCTGCTGCTGATGATGATGATGATGATGATGATGATGATGATGATGATGATGATGATGATGATGTTTCTTTTTTTATTGTCGTTTCTGATGTTTATTTTTCTGGATTTTTTTTTGTTGTTTTTTTGCTGATGTTGTCGTTGTTGTTTAGGTTGCAGATATGATTATGTATTGTTTTCCTTGCTTCCATCCTAATTACTCCAATAGCAATGAAAATTGATATTGACAGCTAAATAAACATACTCAGGGAGAGTCACCATTGTCTCCATGTTTCACATCTTTCCAGCTTCTAATTGTAAAATGTTTATACATATTTATCATGTCTCACTGATATGCTTTTCTGCTCGGAACAGGATATATCAATTACATTAACACTATTTTTATGTTTATAGCTGCAATTGCTACTACAAGTAGTGGTCACTATGATACATTGATGAGGCATCCATCCTAACCTCAGGTTTCGATTCTTTGCCAGGAGCATTGATTAATAATTATAATGTTATTCTGTAGTCATTGATGTACAGCCTAAGATAAAACGAAAGATTTACAACTTTTCACTTTCTCAGTCTATAAATTTGGGTCTAGATAACATTTTTTTCGTACACAAAACTATTTACAAGTCATTTTATCGGGTGCTTTAACGAATTATCTCTTTCAGCAACAATTTAAAACAGTTAGCTCTTTTATCTCTTTACTTTTAAAGATTATCAAATTATAGGTTCCGGCTAGATACAGACAGCAGATCATAGGCGTACAAACATAAACATCCAGGCACACACGGACAAAAGCACAACGAGGCATACACACACGCATACACAAACGGGCGCGCCCACGCAAACACATATACATACGCACACATACACGCAAACAATTAACACACTCAGAAAACACACACATGCACACAGAAACAGTCACACAACAATACATACATTTACAAACATAAGTTACTTATCCTCTCCCAAAATTTTTTTCTCTTTCTCAGTAATGCATACATAACACGCATTGGTCTATACAGGCCTCGAAACAGAACATAAATCAGCTTGGTTTTATAAAAACTAGGAAGGCACAAACGTGGCTGTGTGCCAAGAAGTTTGCTTCACAACCTCATGGTTCCGGGCTCAGTCTCACTGCGAGGCACTTTGCGTGTCTTCTACTATAGTCTTGACACGACCAAAGCTTTGTGAGTGGATTTAGTAGACAGAAACTGAAAGAAGCGGTGAGGTGGCAGAAATGTTAGCAAGGGCGGCGAGCTGGCAGAAACGTTAGCACGCCGGGTGAAATGCTTAGCGGTATTTCGTCTGCCGTTACGTTCTGAGTTCAAATTCCGCCGAGGTCGACTTTGCCTTTCATCGTTTCGGTGTCGAAAATATTATATATATATATATATATATATATATATATAGATTGTTATAAAATTATAAAAACGATAAAAACGTTTTATCGTATAATGTTAACAGGTGCATGCTGCACCTTAAGGTCAGGATGAAGTCCATTGTCAAAATGGGGGATGTTAGGTGTTAATAGCCAAACTGTGAAACTCTGACAAATTGGCTAGACCTTAGGAAACCTTTATAAGCAGAGATAATTGTACACCCAGTTTTTTTGTGACAGTTAAAGTTTTTTCTGTGAGACAAGGTTGTTCAATTAGATTCTAGAAGCTATAATTGCCTGCTTCGTTTATGCAGTTTGTGCTTTTTGTTAGGCGTTTATGGATTTATTTTATGCTCCAGGAATTCGCCAGAACTTTTGCTTGTCAGATTTAAATAATTTCTGTATCACATCTGGGTGAGTATAAAAGTCTCTTAAGTTATGTTATTGCAATATTTATGTGAATTTTGAACCTTGCATTTGTAGCAGGTTGTGTAGTAATTTTGCTAGCTATTTTCTGTTAAGTTAAATGTCGAAAAATGTGTATAAATAGCTAGAGGGTGTATGACTTGAATTTTTCAGGTAGCTAATTTTTTTGTATGAGACAACTAAACTGTAAATTTCGTCTAATGGTTACTCAGCATGCTTGTATGAAGCAGTTTTGCGTGAATTTAAAGCAAACTAGATTATTTGTTTGACTATTTATTGTTTTTAACTATAATTATTGATGTAGTCTGGCAGCCGTTTTGTGTCATGAACTTTTATTTGAAATGTTTGCTTTGACATGAATTTTACTTATGTTTATGTCTAAGGTTCGAAAAACCATATTTGCGACGCTAGATTTATGAAAGCAAATTTCGGAATCCATATTTTTGAAACCAAATTTGTGAATGCACATTTATGAATCCAACGAAACCAAGTTTATGGTGTTGATGTGTTTACGTCCCGGTAACCTAGCGGTTAGACAAAAAGGACCGATAGATTAACTACCAGCAGTATTGGTGTCGATTCATTCGACTACAACTTTTGAAGACGGCGCCCCAGTATGGCCGCAATATAATGACTGAAACAATTATATGATAAATAAATTAAATGATAAATAAAATGATAAATAAAATGTTATTGTCGTGGCGTTAGTGCTTACTGTTGATCTTGTTGTGATAAATTGCGCGTTTATCCGAATCAAGATCTGTGCTCAAGATTACCAACTTTATGCATCGCCTCTTCTTTTTATCCATTACATCAGAGTTTGCATTGACCAGTGTGTTCTTTAAAATGGTTAAAAGTGACTGAAAGAAATTGAAGCTGTTACTTGCGGCAGATCTTGCAATAGCGTTGAGGCTCTTTCTGTGGCTCTCGTAGAACACCAGAAGCTGGTAGAACAGTGCAGAAGTGAAGGTGCCGGGAATGTTGTGAACCAACTGAAGTAGGTTGTCGGCGTTTCAGACTACAAAGCTCTGACTGGGCTCGGATTTACTGGTGTAGTAACGAGAATAGCAATACATTTTCTCAACGAAGCTTGAAAGAAAAGTTTGTATCATGAGGACAGACTGCAGTTTTACCGCTCCTGAGGTGCAAGTTGGGATTTGATCACCCTACCTAGGTTCAACGACGTGAAGGTGTCTTATATTGAAAAACCCGAAACCCCCTAAGATCTCAGAACATTTGTTGAGTATTTTTAGGAACTAACTAGATTAGTTGTTAAGCCAGAATTTCTGGTATAGGCGTACCTCCAATTTATTAGGCTTGCTAACCTTAAAATAAAACGAACATTTGCGTCCAAGCGACCAAAATCCCTGCCAATCGCTGTTTACTCAAACGCTATGCTCCGCGGACAAGTTCTAATTATGTAATAAGACAGCAACACGTGCAGAATTATTTCTGAACTGTCACGATTAGACTTACTACACACGGCATTGCCCAAATTCTAAATTTATTTAATCGCAATTAATTAAAATTTGAGTGTTCTCTACTAATTTCCTTGCCCAGAATTGATCATTAACTCAATGGATATTTCTCCTTGCTAATTATAAATAACTAATTAATTTAAATTTCTTGGTTCACTTCATTAAGTTTGTTAGTAGTGAGCTCAATATTATTTTCTTTTCATTGGATGCAAATGCCTTTTATTATTGCCTAAAATTAGCGAGAAGTTATGACATGCATGCCTTTGTCAACAGTACTAGCAGCATAAATAAGTAGTAACATTAATTAAACAGGGAGTCAAAGATTCAGTTCATAGATCAAGCCCGGTGATAGTACTCTCTATCACATTTCCTCAATAAGTATTTCTTTACTGTTGGCAATCTGTACACATACTTAGAACATATACACGTCTGTAACACGTATATACACTCAAGACGAATAGCGCTGTTAAGGCTTTCAAAGTACACACGTTCGAAGGATGTATACAGATCGCGAACATTTAACTGATATTGCACCTAACGTTAATAATGAATTTTCCATTTTTTTAATGTATCCAAGCTTATAAAAGCGTAAATGCAATTTGGATGTTGTGATGTTCATTACTAATACAATAACACTGGCGACAAACTTGATGCTAAGTATCTATCTGTCGGAATCCAAGCAGATGTGTACGTATAGAGATCATTAACAGACGATCCAGTATATACAATATGGCGCCAGCAGCGTCGCATGATACAGGATTCATTTAATACCTGCCATCTAATTTTTTTCCCGTTTTATCACAAATAACTGCAGAATAAATTCCTAATGATAACAAGACTGAACAGCAATCAATGAAGCATTGACTTCCACTGAATTGAAAATTCTTACCGATATTTTTTTGCGCAACATCGAAAATAAAATGAAATGTGCAGAAAAAAGTTGTCTTTTTTTTTTTCGATTTACTGTTTATTTTTTCCTTTAAGCATTCATTCATTTAATGCTACTAGAATATTCTTCACAATCTTGTTTTGTATTCGAAACAATTTTATCAGGTGTTATATATAATATATATGTGTCTCTATGTGTGTGCGTGCGCATAGGTACCTGTGTGTTAGTGAGTTTATATATTTATGTATATATATATATATATATGTGTGTGTGTGTGTATGTGTGAGTGTATGTATGCGTGTGTGTGTGTGTATGCGCAGGAGGGGCTGTATGGTAAGTAGCTTGCTTCCCAACTACGTAGTTCCGGGTTCAGTCCCACTACGTGGCACCTTGGGCAGGTGTCTTCCACGATGCCCTTCGGTCGACCAAAACACTTGTGAGTGGATTTGGTAGACGGAAATTAAATCCCGTCGTGTATGTATATATATATATATATATAT
>NC_068985.1:99151131-99151846 GCF_001194135.2 Octopus bimaculoides | reverse complement strand
TATATATATATATATATATATATATGTATATGTATATGTATGTTTGTATATATATATGTATGTATATAAATACTTCTTAATTATATACATAATTATAACAACGGATTGGCTATATGCCTTACCGCGCACTGAAAAATAGACGTCAAAAGACAGTATTATCACCATACATTCCCCGAGAATGACTCACCACATAATTCTCGGAGAATTTATGGTGGTAATAGTGTCTTTTGACGTCTATTCTTCAGTGCGTAATCAAGCATACAGCCAAACCCTTCTTATAATTATGTATACTATTATAAAATATTTGTAGAATTTACCTATGAAGTTTTTATTTCCGCGCTGACCACCTGGTAAAAATTATTAATGATTTTTACCCTTTATTATTATTATTATGTATGTATATATACATATATATATATATATGTATATGTAAATATATGTATATATATATCTTTTATCTTTTACTTGTTTCAGTCATTTGACTGCGGTCATGCTGGAGCACCGCCTTTAGTCGAGAAAATCGACCCCACGACTTATTCTTTGTAAGCCCAGTACTTATTCTATCGGACTCTTTTTGCCGAACCGCTAAGTTACGGGGACGTAGACACACCAGCATCGGTTGTCAAGCGATGGTGGGGAAAACTCAGACGCACAAACACACATACTTATATATATACATATATATATATATATATATACATATATATATATATAT
>NC_068985.1:99148560-99150296 GCF_001194135.2 Octopus bimaculoides | reverse complement strand
ATATATATATATATATATATGGCCTCGTACATTAGAAATGTCATCCAACGAATAGTCAGAAGAAACTCATCACCTTCCTTGAGGAAAATCACTTGCTAACTGACACCCAATATTGTTTCCGACCAGGAAAAAGCTGCCTGACTTAGCTCTTACATCACTATGAGTGGGTATTGAAGTAACTGCCGAACTACTGAAATGTGGATGTGATATATCTCGTCTATGCAAGATCCTTCGATAAAATCGATCATGGACTGATATATCATAACCTGTGTAATCTCGGCATAGTCGGGAAATTGGGATAATGGCTGTATGACTTTCTGAAGGGTATAATTCAGGTGATAGTAGCCAATGTGGCCACCTCCAATGACATGTAAATATTGAGCGGTGTTCTGCAAGACACTCTTTTGGGCCTCTAAGTTACGCCCTCAGTCACACAGAGTCATGATCACAAGTTATGTAGATGATACAAAAGTCTTACAGGTGATACAGAACCCTGAATATGATATGCACCTGCAATGTGAGTTGGACGAAATATACAAGTGGGCTGTGAATAATAGCATGCAGTTCAATGCTGAAAAGTTTCAAGTATTGTGCTATCACCTAGATTAGAAAAGAATATTAACAAATATTTCGTTGATACAGTGAGACCATATTCATAGAATATACACTCTAACAATGGACTCTAATACTTCCGTGTAACATACATAGAAACTTAAAGATAGATTAAAATTTGTTCGATGCTCTATCGATCTGGATAATCCAGTTTGTTCGACTTCAAACAGTGGTTAGACATAAGCGAACGTTAGGTTAGTTTAAATGTTTGTGACGTATTTCAGCTTCTAAAGACAAATTCACTGTATCATATATATGTTTGTGTGGAAGTGTGCACACTACACATTTAGCGTTCAGGGATAAAGTAGTTCCTTCCTGACAGCGAAAGACAGAAAAAAAAGAAAAAAAGAAAATGATGTTCCATATTATATAGCATTCAACATGGTAACATCAAAACAACAGTAAAATGACAATGAGACGAATTCAACAATTGTAAACAGAGAAGAATTTGAATTAAGATGAAACATAAGGAGGAAATAACAAAGACACACCGATGCTTTGTTGTTAATGAAGCTATGGTGACAGAGAAAAAGACGACTTCTACAGAATCAATGGCTTTCATAACAGAAAAGAAACAAAAATATCAAGAATCAAAAGTAACATCGCTAATCATACATATTAACATATACAGACATGCGTGTGTGTATATGTGTGTGTGTGTGTGTGTGTGTGTGCTTTGTGTATGTATGTAAATATATGTATGTATGTAAATATATGTATGTATGTGTATGTATGTATGTCTATATATGTAAGTATATGTACGCTTGTATGTGTATGTATGTATGTATGTATATATGTATGTACGTAAATATATTCATGTATGTATATATATGTATGTATATGCATGTATATGCATGTATATATGTATGTACATATATACATATGTATGTATATATATGTATATATATATATATATATATATATATATATATATATATATATATAGTATGTATATGTATGCATATACGTATGTATAAATATATGTGTACGTATGTATATATATGTATATATATATGTATATATACATGTATATATATATGTGTATGCCTGCATGTATACGTTTATATATGTATGTGTAGGTGTATGTATGTATATATATATATATATATATATATATATATATA
>NC_068985.1:99144076-99148550 GCF_001194135.2 Octopus bimaculoides | reverse complement strand
TATATATATATATATATATATATATATATATGTATAAATATATGTGTATGCATGTATGTATATATACTATATATGTATCTATGTATGTATGTATGTATGTATTGTATATAGATACACATATATTATCTGCATGCCTGTTTTTGCTTCATATATATTTCCTTGTGTTAATATGTGCACGTGTATCTGTAAGCATTAAACAGTGTTAGAGTTTACATTATTTATCTATGGACACTAAAGTCGTACATAGGGAAATCGACTCAATCGGAAAAAAAACCGTGCTTTGTCGAGGATTACTAAATTTATAGAGCATTTATTTATATTTTCATATAACTTAACTTATTGCAGTATGGCTTCTTTAGAACGGTTTAGATCTTACTTTAGTTTTCGTAAATAGATAATGGTATCTATTTCACTACTTAGCATCTACGTAGATCTACATACACAAACGTGGACAGTCACGTATATAGAAATATTTAGAGCGTACATATATACATATTTTATGTATGTGTATGTATATATATATATATATATATATATATATATATATATATATATATACAATACATACACATATCTTCTATACGTATGCACATGTGGAAAGACGGAAAAAATGAGAGCGATGTAAAGAACTGAAAATTACAATTAAGCAGTCCCCGGGAGAATTTGTTAAAAAGATTCATATATATAGCATTACAAAAGTACTCATAAACATTGAGTTTCATGTCTCGTGAAAAAGAAATCTGCGTTCATCAGACAGGTCATATATATATTTTAGAAAGTTAAAGTTTGTAGCTATAGATCACATCCATCATAAAATCATTTACTTGGCTTTTAACTGATGCCTGTAAGGCCTCTCATAGGAAATCTATTATTCCATTGTTCTAATATCGGATTTTAGCGAAAAGCTGTGGCCAAGCCGAGGCGTCACCATTAGTCTTAATTCATGTTTATCTTAGCCTTCCTTATTGGTTCTGTATTCAGAATCGATCCTGGTAAATCAGTAAGTTTGATAGACCAACCCTTCTTTGCGTGTTTTACTGTGATGTGGCTTTATCTGATATACTGGATATAAATCTGTTCAATTGTTTTTTTAGCACACCTACATTTACACCTCGTAGACCTCTGAGGCATTTTTGGCAATATATAGAAAATTGGTTTGGCTAGCCTTTGAACACTAAACTGCCAGTTCTGGGTTCTTACTCAGGATGTACAGGATTTTTAGTACGATGCAATAATGTCCAGTTCAGTGATTAGTATAGCTTTCAATCTCAAAGTTGGGTGCTTGACGTTTCAGGATTTTTTGTGTATATATATATATATATATATATCACTGCACATTTTTCAGATTGACTTTCCAATGAGTGGAGTCTCAACTGTTTTAGTTTTCCCTAGTAGTCCATCTGTTGCATCGAAACAACTTTCTCCCTGTAACGGCATTGTATTGCTTCGAAGTCTTATGTTAATTTGAAGTTAGTGGTGACCACAATTGGAAGTGGTAATCAAGGTGATTGAGCTGGTTTCCTTTTTCCATGTTTTGTACAATCGCAGCCAGTCAGTCATCTTAATAATATGTGCACTGAACGATGCATCGCCACTCATATGAATTCGTATGTTACGCACCGAGTCGAACACTTAAATTGCAATACCCGCTTGTCTTGCGTATTCTGATAGCGATCAATTTGATTATGGGTTGGGGTCGGAGTGCCTGAAACTTCTCAACATTGAAATGCATATTCTATATATTTCAGCCCACTCGTATATTGCGTTTAAATATTTCTGTACTTTTGAGGTACATTCAAGGTCATTGATTGGTTGTGATACTTTTGTATCATCATGATAACTGGTGAGTGTGACTGGTGTCAATAACCCAACATTAAAACTATAAATTATTATAAAACATTTTTTGAAAATTTCTGGAAATTTTTTGAAAATTTCTGATACTCTTAATGAGTTTTTTTCCCCTGCAGGAACAGGACAGTGGCAGGGGAAACAATTTTAGAGTGAATTCAGTGTACAAAAAGGTTAACTAATGCATGTTGGTGCAAATGAACTATAATAGGATGCATGTATTAAATTTTTGTGAAATTTTGTTTTCTAAAGTTCACCTCCTTAACAAAAATACGAAATTGTTTTCCAGTTACAAGTACGAAGAATGCAGAATGCTTAAATTTCTGAAATCATTTCACCGATTTTTTTTCTGTGTGTGCTAAATATGCGTAGGAGTGGCTGTGTGGTAAGCAGCTTGCTTACGAACCACATGGTTCCGGGTTCAGTCCCACTGCGCAAGTGTTTGTCCCCATGGGCAAGTGTTTCTACTTTAGCCTTCTATCCGCCTAAAGTCTTGTGAGTGGATTTTGTAGACGGAAACTGAAAGAAGCACGCCATATATATGTTATGTATATATATATATATATATAAAGAGAGAGAGAGAGAGAGAGAGAGAGAGAGAGAGAGAGAGAGAGATGTATGTGTGTGTATACGTTTGTGTTTCTGTGTTTGTTTCCCCGCAACATCGCTTGACAACCGATGCTGGTGTGTTTACGTCCCCGTAACTTAGCGTTTCGGCATAAGAAACCGATAGAACAAGTACTAGGCTTACAAAGAATAAGTCTTGGGGTCGATTTGTTGATTTGGCGGTGCTCCATCATGACCGCAGTCAAATAACTGAAACAAGTAACAGAGTAATACACGTCAGAAAACTATGTGACGTACAATTTATATGAACGATGTTATATATGATTGGAACTAGGATGTATGTAGTAAAAAAAACAGTAACAATCGAAGCTTAGCTGCAATAATAACATCCTGAGATTTCCAAACTCAGGAAATGCACCTTAAATCATACGTACGTACATTTCCTGTTTTTACGTATCATTTAAGGTTCATTGCCTGACATTTTTGGCAGATAGCGAAACAGCATAAATGTTAAATATATATGCAATGGGTGGCTAAGAATAGCTGGCTTCTATATAACTGAAGATAATTCGCCCGTTAATTTTAATTGCACTCATTTTCTATATATATTTGCTTATATGAATTTATACGTATGCTCACGCACACACACAAACACACACGTGCACACACATATGCATCTGTGTGTAGTGAGAGGGATACAAACACGCACATATTCACAAACGCACACTCATACACACTCACATGCACACATGAATATATACATACAGATAACTATATAAATGTCACGCGCCGCCGTTAATATCTTTAACATGCGTAAGGCGGCGAGCTGGCACAATCGTTAACGCGTCGGGAAAAAAAGCTTAACGACATTTCATCCGTGTTTACATTTGAGTTCAAATGCCATCGGGGACGACTTTGTCCTTCATCCTTTCGGGGTCAACAAATTAAGTACCAGTGGAACACTGGGGTCGATGTAATCGATTTATCCCCTCCCCAAAATTTACTAGCTTTGTGCCAAAATTTAAATTCAATATTTCTAACATGCGCAGGAGTAGTTGTGCGATAAGTAGCTTGCTTACCAACCATATGGTTCCGGGTTCAGTCTCACTGCGTGGCTCTTTGGGCAAGTTTCTTCTACTATAGCCTCGGGCCGACCAGAGCCTTGTGAGTGGATTTGGTAGACGGAAACTGAAAAAAGCCCGTCGTATATATGTATATGTGTGTGTGTGTGTGTGTGTGTGTGTGTGTGTGTGTGTGTGTGTGTGTGTTTGTGTGTCTGTGTTTGTCCCTCCAACATCGCTTGACAACCGATGCTGGTGTGTTGACGTCCCTGTAATTAGCGGTTCGGCAAAAGAGACCGATAGAATAAGTACTAGGCTTACAAAGAATAAGTCCTGGTGTCGATTTGTTCGACTAAAGGCGGTGCTCCAGCATGGCCACAGTCAAATGACTGAAAAAAGTAAGTGAGTAAAAGAGTATGTTGTGTGCGTCTTTGAATGTGTGTGTGTGTGTGTATGTGTATGTGTTGTGTTTGTGTTTGAGAGTTTCTAACACCCTGTGTATGTATGTGTTTGTTTGTATATATGGGTGTGCTTGTATATATGTGCGTGTGTGAGTGTAGGTGGAAACATAGTCATATTTACGTCTGCAAGTATGTAGTATTTATAGGTTCGTTGCTTTGATGCTTGTCACTAATAATGAAAAGAAGCCTGATAAAGTTAACGAAGACGTGGAGACGGTTGGAAAAGATGGAGAATTAAAAGAAAAAGGATTTTCTATTACAATCTTACTCATTATATGACTTGTTTCATGTCGTGATCTTTTATCGTCGCGGTTGTTGTTGCTGTTGTTGTTGTTGTTGTTGTTGTTGTCGTTGCTGTTGCTGTTATTGTATATTTCTTGTTTTTATATTGACATGCATGTAACCGTGGTTATTCATATTGTAAATACATTGTTTTTCACCTATGTACATACGTATATGTGTGTCTGTGTGCATGTGTACGTGTATCTATGTTGCACAAACACACACGCACATATATATATGCATATATAATGTATA
>NC_068985.1:99141076-99143008 GCF_001194135.2 Octopus bimaculoides | reverse complement strand
ATATATATATATATATATATATACGCAATGTATATTATACACACATATATACATGTGTTTGTGTATGTGTGTGCGTGTGTGTGTGTGTGTGGTTTCTCATATTGTAGCTATAGTCATTGATTATGTTGCAGGCACGTTTGTGTGTTTCCTTATTGCTTTTTGCAGATATTTTTTCATCATCGCTTCGTTAACAATAAAGTTCAGAACAGTGTTTGCAATTTTCCCAGTTTATTCTTCATCTTAACTCAAATGCATTTCTGTTTACAGTTGTTGAAAATCATTTCATAATCATTGTTTCTCGTATTGGTTGGTTTGATGCTGGCATATTTAATGCTCTCCTCCATTCCAATGTTGTTGTTGATATCACTGTTACTTCTTTTGCTAGTCTGCATTAATAGCTTTACATTGATTCATACTTTCAACTTTGATCCACCGTTGAAGAAGAATATCTTATTTTCCTTCTTAATGAGGCACACCTTATCAATGTGTTCTGCCTGTTTACGCTCTCGTATTTACGGTCTCGTATTTCAAAGTATTGAAGCATACAGAAATTTTGTTTCATTTTTTTTTCTCCCTTTTTTCATTTTGTTATAAAGAAAAACCTAGTAATTTATCATTTTATGACTGTGGTAATTCTCAAGTCGCAGCACAGTATGGCTGAATATGTAAGAAGTTCAATGTGGCGAGCTGGTGGAACTGTTAGCACGCTGAGCGAAATACTGCCCTTACATTCTCTCAGTCCTTGGATTCCCTGTTCAAATTCGATTTTGCAGTTCATCTTATCGAGATCGATAAAATAAGTAACAACTGAACACTGGGGTCGATGTAATTGACTTAATCGCTTTCTAGAAATTCCTGGACATGTACCTAGATTTGAAACCGATATTGAAGATGCTCATTTGCATCAGGAAAACCCAGGTAAGATTCATGAAGCGTGTATTTTGGGCAAGTGTTTTTCAATTAAGACGTTTATCGATCCACATAGCGTTTTGAACGAAATCTGATTGACTGAGAATGTGTGTTAATCCAAAAGCTAGAAAGCAAAGGAATGCGATAGCGTTTTATAGTCACTGTATATTCTAAACTGACTGGCACGTATTAATGTCCTCTATTAGTCCAATTTGATAACGACGTCGACGACGATGGTGGCAACGACGTTGATAATGATGATAAAACACACATTACATTGTGTCATTTAAGTTACTGACGTTATATATTATCTTCACTTTTGGTTTTAAAGTAAGATCATGGTTTCATAATATTTCCCAACCATCTACACACAATGGCAGCTTCATTGACGGCTTTTTAATGTCATATATATCACAAAATATTTCTGACTTTCTCATCAACTTGTCGCTCACTAATACTGATATAAGTTTTCTTGGAAACTTTCCTTTGTTTTCAGTGGAATTTTATCAGTCTTACGTTTTGCATTGCTGAAGGCAAAACAAAGGTTTCTTTTTTAACTTTAACAATCTCTCGAATTTCTCAGATTCTTAATGCTCTGGCATGTTACGCCAATCTTTGTTGAAAGTTATGTTGTTGTCATTGTTTCGTGTTTTTGTTGGGTTTTTTTTTCTTTTTGTTTTGTTTGCTTTCGTTTTCATTTTACTGAAACGAGAATCTTTGTAGTAGGATTACACATATCACACAGATACAGACACACACACATACACACACACACATACACACACATATATATATATATTAAGTCTGTATGCATGTGAGTAAATCTTCACATGTATATGCAGATATATATATATATATATACAGGGTGCGGTGAATAAATTTTGGTCTAAATTACGCAAAATGAAAATAACACTGACATCTCATTTTAGCAAATATATTTTTAAAAATTACATTAAAATATCTTGAAATACTAAAGAGTGAATTTATTCCATAAAATCGCCATTCCCTTCAATCACAGCCTCC
>NC_068985.1:99137834-99140169 GCF_001194135.2 Octopus bimaculoides | reverse complement strand
ATATATATACGTATGTATATATATATATATATACATATATATATATATACATATATATATATATATTTATACATATATATATACATATATATATATATATTTATACATATATATATACATATATATATATATTTATGCACATATGTATTATACATATATATGTATATATACATATATATACGTATGTATATATATATATATATACATATACACATATATACATTTATATATGTAAATGTATGCGAAGACACACATGCACACACATATATAGATATATGTATGTTCATATTGTATGTAGATATGCATATATGCATATGTATGTGCCTCAGAAAGAGCGAAAGTGTGCACGTGTGTCTTTGAGAGAGAGAGAGAGAGAGAGACTCGTAACTTGGTTTATCTCCCAAGAATACGACTTCTGTTTTTGTCTGTTTGCATAACTCTTTTACTCAGCTTATCTTTGTTTATTTCTTTTATTTTTCGTTTTTGCTTTTGGTGCTTTTGTCTTCCTCCAAATCTGCTTTCTTGCAATTTTCGATTTCATCAGTTGTTTTAAATTGTTCGTTTAATTTCCTCTATCTTTATTTTCTTCTTAATTCTTAGCTTCTTACATACGCATTTTAGATTTAGTTTTACATACCAAAGTTGATTCAGTATGTCTTTTAATTATTATCGATTTTTGTCTTTAGTATCCTTTTTTTAATTTCTGTGTCTTTGTTCCTACCTTGATTCTATCTTTCTTTCTTTCTTTCTTTACCGTATTTTCTCACGTCATGCTACTGAATATTCATGTTATATCGACATTACATATAGTTCAGATCGGTTTAGGTATGTTTATGTAGAGAAGGAAAATATGTTTTAAATTATATCTACTTTATCAGCCGTTTTGAGTTTTGAATTGTCATTTCTTCTATTTTTCTTTTATTCGAAACATCTGCTGTTGTATTATAGTTTTCCAATGTATTTTAAGAGTTGTTGATGTTGTGGATGGTGGAGAGTGGTGGTAGTCGTGGTGATAGTGGCGACGGAGCTAATGATAGTGACGGCTGCAAATGCAGCGGTAGCGTCCGCAGTGGTCGCAGCAGTGACAGCAGTGGCAACGGCGGCAGCGGAGCGAGTGACCTCAGCCAGAGGCAGCGGCGATAGTGAATCCACTGCTGGCAATGCCGGAGGCAATGCTGGCATGTGAAGAGTTTGTGATTGATTCATATAGAATGACTTAAAGCTCAACGGAGACTGCTACAATGCGTGGTTAATGTTATATATTGTTATATACACCAGTGCAGGTTTTTTCTATTCTAAGTTGCCCATATTTGATACTTGCGCATGTTCTTTTTCTTTTTATATATTCTCTACTATGTATTATATGCATGCAGTGATTGTTGTAGATCTGTCCAATTTAGTAGTCATCCGTCGGTCCCGAGAGACAATGGTTTTCTGCCCCAGGGAATTATGTCAGCAGCCGATGGTGATGCAGTGTATGCCGTGTAGGTAGAGGCCCACAAGGGAGTAGCAGTCATGTATACAGCGACTGCAGATGAAGGAGCTCTCTGTCGGCGCTACTGGTTTTTTCTTTTGTCAAGTACGCTTTTCTTTGGATTCAAGTTCCCGTTTCTCTTCTCCTCGCTTCAGCCTCTTTCGCAGTATTTGTCTCTAGCGTGGGCGATCATTTGCGACCTTCTCCCATCTCGAGACCTCCAAATCTATTGACTTCGAGTATGTTAGCATTCTGTGTGAGGGTCCTGTTTATATTTTTCAGTGTGATGTATGGTAGTTTTTTCTTCTTTTCTGTTTCTGCTGTTGCAGATGCAAAAAAGGAGATAGTGTACTTGGGAGACGCTACTTAATATTTTGGGTTGGAATCATCAGCATCATCACCATCATCATCATCAGTAGCAGCAGCAGCAGCAGTAGCAGTAGCAGTAGTAGTAGTAGTAGTAGTAGTTGTTGTTGTTGTTGTTGTTGTTGTTGTTGTTGCTGTTGTTGTTACCGATTCCTCTTGCTGTTTCTTCCTTTAGAGCTGGGACCCAATCAATGGTCGTAGAGCGCCAAAGGGTGCTCATTACTATTTAATGAAGAGCACCTCTCTGAGTACATGGCTTGGTGTTGTTGTTGTTCTTCTTCTTCTTCTTCTTCCTCTTCTTCTTCCACTTCTTCTTCTTCCACTTCTTCTTCTTCCACTTCTTCTTCCACTTCTTCTTCCTCTTCTTCTTCCACTTCTTCTTCTTCTTCTTCTTCTTCTTCTTCTTCTTTTTCTTCTTCTTCTTCTTCCACTTCTTCTTCTTTTTCTTCTTCTTCCACTTCTTCTTCTTCTTCTTCTTCTTCTCCTTCTTCTTCT
>NC_068985.1:99130518-99136557 GCF_001194135.2 Octopus bimaculoides | reverse complement strand
GGAAATTATCTTCGTTGGTTAATTAGCTCCTCATCAATATATTAAGAAGTGTTAAATCATCTGTTGTCCTCAGGGATAATTGTCCTTGGGGGTTATTGTCCATGGGGGGGGGGGTAAATGTCCGAGAATCATAACTTCGTGTGGCCATACTGTAGAAAGTCACAAAACTGTGGTATTCGTCTCGAGACAGTATCTTGTAGAGATGTACATTACTAAAAAGCAGAGACGCAATATGTCCAGTGGTGGCAGTGATATTGCTAAGTCTAGATTTCTGCTTCTTGATTCATCATCCATCTAAGCAACCTCATGCTTAGACAAATTTAGCTTCTTCACATATAGAAGCACAGTGATTAACAAATCACTGCTGTCGCAACTAGCCAGCTGGGCGGATAGTATCTAGTTATTAACAACAAAAGCAGTTTTGGTTGAAATTAGTACTTTTTAAATCTTGCTTAATGGGGTTGCACTCATTGTTGTTGATGCTGTGTGGTTACTATTATATCAGCTCAAGCAAATAATTGGTATTTTATGGACGCTGGAAACATGAATTGACTTAGTCAACTTTACTTTTGTTATTTCAGGATCTATATGAAATATATCAATCGAATCCTGAGGTCAATGTAATCGACTAATATCACGTTAGCCCACAATTTTTGATTATTATTATCCACTGTTGTTATTTGCCGTTGGCCCAAACATAGGTCAGACAAAGGTTTTTTTTCTTTTTTTTATATGAAATAGAATTTCGTTGAACTTAATCACATACAAATAGCTTCAGCAAATTTGACGTCTGCCCACTCAGGATTAGAGGAAGAAAAAAATAAGATTTATTTGAAGCATACATTTTATATTTTCTCGCTGACTACACAGAAAAAAATGGCTTAGAAAATCCCGAGAACATGCCTTCAAAAGAAAATTCACACTGAGCAAAATAATACGCTTCACAAACAGGAAAACAAACTAAAAAAAAAGAAGAAAAGAACTGCTTCAAAAAAAAATCATTAATGTTGAACAGGAACAAGAAGAAAACACTTCTTTAATAGCCAAAATATGCCAGTATGAACACCTCGAGGGGTAACGTTGTCAACAACGTAAACATTGACATATATATGTGCTCCTACTCTTTGACAAGCACATACATTTCCACTGTTTTGCATAGCAACAATATATTTGCCAGCCTGCTAAACAACACAGAATATTTGAACATGAATGATCTCACGGAGAAAAAAAGCAATATGGCCGGGAGATGTTTCTTAAAATAGTCTCTCTGTGTGGCGACTATACAGATGAGCGACAAAAGAAAAACATCACTTAGTAGTCTCACTTTTTACTTGTTCCAGTCACTGGACTGCAGCCATGCTTGGACACCACCTTCATGGTTTTAGTACTTATTTCTTTTAAGTGTAGTACATGTTGTAACCTCCCCTTTTGCCGAACCGCTAAGTTGTAGCTACGTAAACAAACCAACACCAGTCATCAAGCGGTGATGAGGGAAGAAACATAAACACCAAGAAACATACACAGAAAAGATGCAGACATTTAGGTACATACTCGATGGTCTTCCTCATAGTTTCCGTCTACCGTATTCATTCGTAAGTTGATAGTCGACCCAGAACTATAAGTAGAAAACACTTGCTCAAGTTGCCATGCAAAGGGATTGAAGCTAAAAGCAGGTGGTTGCAGAAGGAGCTCCTTAACCATACAACCATGTTTGTGCCACCCCTATTTCTTTTTTCTTAGGCGAATAGAGGTTGTTTTCAAAGACTTTCAAAAGAATTGCTGAAAGAATCCGTTATATATGTGTAGGACTAAAACATTTTCTCCCTTGCGTAAAATATACGGAAACCCTTCAACGATATTCAGACCGGAGGTACAATTCCAGCACAGGATGAACTAGTAAGGCACGCGCCTATCCATGGATGTTTACCCCAGATTTAGAGTAAAAACATATCAGGGCGATGGGCAGTAACATCAGTAACAAAGCTGACCTCTGATTTTTTGTCACTTTTGTAAGGCCGTATGAGCCCTTTGACAAGGGATGATATATGTTATTAGGGGCAGTCAGAATAGATTATGAGTTTTATTGTCTCCTGAAATTCACAGAACTCTATCGGAGCTGTGTCTTGCCGCAGACCTACGAAAAGGCGCTTGAAACGCGTGTGCAGAAAAAAGGGCGTATTTTTGCCTTTGGAAACTGGAGAAAATAAAGGAGGAAAGTGAGAAAAGAAAAAAGATAAAGAAGAAAAGAAAACAGAGGCAACAACAACAGCAGCAGCAGATCTCATTCCCTAGTACATCATGGTCACTGTTTCGAAAATGGTGGATTAGGTTATTGCGAGTTGGATTTAGAAATTAGTAACCAAATCGCTCGTTTACTGACAATAAACAGCACCACCAACACTAATTCGTCATCTTGAATCAAACAGTAGATGGAAGTTGAATGAGATTTCCAAAATAGCGAAGAAGACAAAAATTGCAATAGAAAGGTCCACACCAATTACACGAACCCAAGCAAAAAGAAAAAAAGAAAGAAACTTGGAAAGGTGAGAAAGAATCCTCTGTAGCATAACGTAATATGTTATACGGTTATGCGGAATAATGAAGCGATCCTAAGGACCACATATTTCCAAGCAAGTGACACAATCGTTTGTATTTTTTCCCCCGTAATAAGATTTATTAGAAAGGGAATATACACATTTGCCGCCCAGGTTATTAATAAAATGCTTACCAGTATGAGCATTTAAAAGAAATTGTGTTCGAAAATGTTGGGATTTATGTAACCCGCCCTACACAAAAAATATTAACGGGCGCATTTGTTTGAACCACATCTTTATTGGAAGAGAGACGAAGAGTAAAGTTATGGCGTGCTCTCGGCAAAACAAGCCACTGCTTTCTTAACCTGTTTCCACGTATGTAACCCTAAATAATATTTTTATCTTTATAACATTGCATGTTTTAATTATTGTGTTTCATAATGTTTTTGTATTTATTTAGTTTTCTTTTTTTTAACTTTCAGTTCATCTATTGCATAGAACGTGCTAGTTTCTTTATTCGTTTTTATAGACCTTTGTCCAACCAGTACACGTATTGTAACTGCCAAGATTTTTAACGTTTATTGTATTGTATGCATGAGCCCTTTGTAGCTAATTTTAAAAAAACAATTATTACTGTTATTGTGTTTTCGTGAGGTCTGTTGATTTGTGTTATTATCATTGTTGTTGTGGTCATTGTTGTTGTTATAATTATTATTATTGGTAGCAATGGCGGTGGATCTAATAGTGGTGTTGTTATTATTAATGTTATTATGATTTCAGAAATTATCACCGCCGTTGCTGTGTATATAGTTTTTGCTTTTGCCATCGTTTATTACAGCCAAGCGTTGTTTATTATTATTATTATTATTATTATTATTATTATTATTATTATTATTATTATTATTATTATTATCATTATTATTATTATTATCATTATTATTATTATTATTATTATTATTATCATTATTATTATTGTTGTTGTTTTTTTTTTTCATTTTGTATTTATTTTTGTTTCTTTTCTTTATTTACCTTCATTTCAGAAATGTGGCAACGGAAGAGAGGAAAAAAAATTAGCATTCAAAAAGAAGACAACAAGCTGCCATTTTAAACTTCTTTTCTTTCATTTCTCAAAAGAACTTGCCCAAATTATCAGCAACACTTAATGATGTTTGGAAGCAAACTACGTTGGCAACAAGTTACTTTTGTTGGCACAAATTCTAACGAAACTCGTGATAATGTATAAACATATTTGAAAGAAAATTTCCGAAGAATATTCTTTTCGAAAAGATAATAAAATTGTGGTAACCGCCGTTACCTAGTAACTCATTCTTAACGAATAGGAAAACATTTTATAGAATTGCTTGTAGCATATTAAAGGTTTCTGTTCTTTCATTGGTAGAAATATATAAATAACTTTTGGTTGGAACTAATTAGATGAAGTTATCTGTGAATCTCTAGACCTCCAGTCCAAAAATAATCAAATTCTTTGGATATTAACCCTAGGTAGACATTAACTATTGGGTATTTAACAAGACTATAATTAAAAGACATACATAAAACCTCAATTACATATATATGTATGTATGTATCTATGTATGTATGTACATTTATATGTATGTATTTATGTATATGCATATGCATGTATGTATACATGTGTATATGTATATATATATATGTATGTGCGCATATGTATATACATGTATATTTGCATATGTACATACGTCTCTAAATGTATGTCTCAGTCTGTGTGGGGTGGGGTACATGCGTTCGTGAGGTTTTCTACAAATATAAACAAAGCACAAACGTTAAGCTTACAGTTGTTTTATTTAACAATGGAATCCATATGATCTCTCAAACATTTTGATCTTAATTTTATTGAAACAGCCTTCATTCACTGGATTGCGACCATATGTCCCTGCTGGAGCACAACGTTGTAGAGTATAATTGACGATAATGACCCTATGGCTGATTATTTCCTGAAGTTTCCGGAACTCATTCCAGCACCGACCATATTAAAATACGACATGCCAATACAATAGCTTACCCTTGAGATTTGTCAATGAATTTGGCAGCAAAGATTGTATAGAACATACAAAGCGACTCTTCAAATGAACCGATAAAACAAGTACCAGATTGTAGCCATGCAAGGCCATGCCTTTGCATGGCTATAATCCAATGTCTGGAACATGTAAAAGAGCGTATCAACTTATCAACTTATCCAGTCCCTACGTTCAGTGGATCACTGTACCTTTGGATCAATGTCATCTCAAACCACAACTGACAGTGCAAGGGTATATGATCATCTTTGCCTTATCGGGTCTGTTTTAACGTTTAATTCGAAAACACTGTCGCAACTTGTATTGATTATACAACTAGAGTGACAAATAATTATTACCTTCTATTTCAGCCTTGATAAATAATCAATTGATGAGAACGACTCTAACGTAATATCAAGTAGAATAAGAACAAAGGATATTCATACAGACTTGAGCAATTGTGAAGGGCTAAAAGAAATGAGGGTTTGCTCCAACGAGTGAAAATGTGAATGATACGTAGTGATATACATAAATGAGAAATCCTGGAAGTTCAAATACGCAGATTTGCGATTGGAATCTACACCAACCACAGAACTGAAAGCTACTTCATTGTTTCAAAGATCCTGTAATCTCCATCCAGAGTAAAGACACAGAACTGTTACAACTTATATTTCAAGGTCCAACAAATTTTAAACATTCTGCAACACAATCTCAGAGTTCTCTGATGTGTAAATATGGATGATTTCAAAGACTATTTGGATAAGCGTTTATTCGAGGTGCCAGATGAATCCATTTTGCAGCAGAAAGCACAAAGAAGAAAAGCATAACTTGCTACTTCACCAGAATCAGTTCCAGAAAGAAAATCAGGAATTGATTGTGAAAACAAAAAAAAGAATAGGACTCACACAAAAGTAAAATTAGAAGCATATGAACAAATGACTCGGCCATTTTAAATGCCAAAAAAATTATATTCTAATTTATTAGCGATCACTTCTCAATCCAACACTAGTATATATATAAAGCAATATAAAAAGCCTTCGACGACGAGATGGCATAATCTTTAGCACGCTGGACGAAATGCTTAGCAGTATTTCGCCCGTCGTTGCATTATGTGTTCAAAGTCCACCGAGGTTGACTTTGCCTTTCGTCTTTTCGGAGTCGACAAACTAAGTACCAGTTGCGTACTGGAGTCGATCTAATCGATTGGTCCCCTTCCCTAAAATATCGGGCTTTGTGCCTAGAGTAGAAAAGAATATAGTCCTCTTTTTAAAAAGGCGGCGACCTGGCAGAAACGTTAGCACGCCGGACGAAATGCTTAGCGGTATTTCGTTAGAGATATACGTTCTGAGTTCAAATTCTGCCGAGGTCAATTTTGCCTTTCATTCTTTCGGGGTCGATAGATTAAGTACCAGTTGCGTACTGGAGTCGATCTAATCGATTGGTCCCCTTCCCTAAAATATCGGGCTTTG
>NC_068985.1:99121963-99129555 GCF_001194135.2 Octopus bimaculoides | reverse complement strand
CATACATGCATACATGCAATCATTCACATACATGTACATACACGCATACATACCTACGTACACTCATAAACATAAGAACATAACAGAACAAATATCCGCTCTATGGTATTAGAGATTACCATAAGTATTTGTTAGTATTATCAAAAGCTCTCCAAAGATATCATCATCGTATCTTCTCTAAACATGATATCATTAGAAGGAAAAAAAAACACACACACTTTGTTATCAAAAAAAGTTTCATTATATAAAGATATAAATGCTTCTTGTAACATAAACAGTGCTAAAAGATACAGGTAAAAGGAAATAATAATAATAACAATAATAATAATAATAATAATAATAATAATTCTTGAGAGAACTGGCTGTCTAATATATCAGTTATGTAATATATAAACACAGCTTATTCACCATCTTAGACAAAGGCAGTACAATATGGAAGAATGTGCTTGTTAAGCTGTCAAATAAACATGATATGATAAAAACAAAATGGAATAACGTTAATGTCTTTGCACAACTATAGAAAAACTCACAAATAATAAACTAGCATATTTACTAGTAGCAGAAGAAAGGTTAGCTTATTGAGCTTACAGCTGCCAATATCAAGATTATATATGCAACTACTCTTCTTAATATCGTCGCCAAGTAGTAACCAGGTAGAGAGACAGACAGACAGACAGGTAGGTAGGTAGGTAGATAGATAGATAGATAGATAGATAGATAGATAGATAGATAGATAGATAGATAGATAGATAGATAGATGATATATATATATATATATATATATATATATATATATATATATAGATAGATAGATAGATAGATAGATAGATAGATAGATAGATAGATAGATAAAAGCAACAAGGTGATATACAAGCACTCAGCTATGAGTTCATTGCATTTTATGACAGAAACAGGTGTTAGCTCATGATGTCCCTGACATAATTTCTCCTTCCCTTTTTATTTATTTAATTTCTTATGCCTTGTAATCGCCAGCCCCCTTTTTTTTTGTTCTGAAGCATATTTATGTTGAGTTCTAACACCAGATTATTAATATCGATATATGTAATCAAAATATTAAGACAGACAGAGAGACAAACAGACAATCTGAGGTTATGAGGTGATACACAAGCGTTCAACTAGAGCGCGTTCCATCTAATACCAGAAATGTTGTTGTTGTTTGTTCCGTCTCGAGCCATGCCTGGCTCATAAGAGCTGGTTTCTCGGTTTCATTAGCGCATAGATTCCCAACCTGGACAGGACGCCGGTCCGTCACAGGTGAGTTACTAGATGCAGGAGAAAAGAGTGAGAGAAAGTTGTGGGGAAAGAGTCAGGAGAGGTTCCCCATTACCTTCTGCCGGAGCCGCCCGGCGCTTACGTGTTTCGCTCATAAACACACTTCGACCAATCTAAGATTCGAACGCGCAAACCCTGGACCACTAGGCTATGTGCCTCCACAATACCGGAAATGGCTGGTAATGAAGTTCATTACCCAATTTCTTGTTCCCTTGTCATTTGTTGTTCGTTTTGTCCTCGTATATAGTATTGTTTTCAAACATGTATATGTGTGTGTGTGTGCGTGTGTGTGTGTGTGTATGTGTGAGTGTGTGTCTGTATGTGTGTGGAGGCGCAATGGCCTAGTGGGTAGGGCAGCGAACTCGCGGTTGTAGGATCGATGTTTTGATTCCCAGACCGGTCGTTGTGAGTGTTTATTGAGCGAAACATCTAAAAGCTCTACGAAGTTCTGGCATAGGGCGGGGGCGAACCCTGTGCCTTCAGTTCATCTTTGGTGCTACTAGGAGTTTTGTTGGTCTCTCGCTCAACTGTACCCAACACGTAGTAATAACGGGGTTGCGGTCTGGGAAGTTAGGTGGCCAGATGTAAGGAGTGATGCGGTCGCATAAATTGTTTGACAGACATGACTAGGTTTTCCTGCCTGTGTGCCATGGTACAGAGTCTTGTTGCCAGACAAGGCTTTCCAACAGCCACCCTCTTGACGCAGGATAGCACTACCTCTTCCAGGCACTTGATGTAGGCCTCCGTGTTGAGTCTGAGGCCGTGTGAGAAGATAAATAGAGGCATAATGTCGCCATCATAGTGATCACTCCAAACACCATGATGTTGAATGGATACTGGATTTTTATCATTCTCAGTAGAAGCACAGCCCTCAGATAGACTCCCAAACACTCTGAAATGTTCGTAAAAGTCTTTTTCTTTTTCCCGCGCGACAAACTAATACACTTGCTTCTTCATACACCTGTCTTCTTCTTTTGTTTTTCTATAAATTTCAGCTATGTATATGTGCATGTGTGTGTGTGTGTGTGTGTGTGTGTGTGTTTATATATGTAATTGTACATAGTAGCGATGATGAGAGACAAAGACAGCTGGATGAGAACTCGTCCGTGGATTTCGGGAATTTTACCCGCCCCAGATATATATGCATGCATATATACCTAGGGCGTAGATATTCAAGCTACTCTATCTTTAGAACATGTATCTGTCTCCGAATTTACTAAATATTTATGATATTTGAAATTACGGAGAAAAACAAAACTTCACAGAATCATTTTTTATTCGTAAACAAAGAATTCTATTCAAGCCATCATCTAATAAATTTTAATTCTAACAATTGCGAGAATATTCTAAATGGCTGCTGTCATCGTAAAAAACAATGCACCTGCTCAGAACATTTAGTTTCCTCCAAAAAGCAGCAGTTACATTAATACTAAACTCGTCACTCAACAACACTCTTTCAAGCTAAATTAGATACTTTTTCTGCTTATCTATTCGAAAATATGTTGCACTCCTTCGTATATTTTTAATAACAAAAAGCGTCTGTTGCCTATTGACCTAACAGCACTTTGATGAATCGAGTCTTTTAGCCTCGAAGCTAACTAATTTTCTTTTATCTTTTTTTTTTTTTCTTTTAATATTTTTTTGTCAGTAAGGCGGCGTGTTGGCAGAAACGTTAGCACGCCGGGCGAAATGCTTAGTGGTATTTCGTTTACCGTTACGTTTTGAGTTCATATTCCAGCAAGGTCGTCTTTGCCTTTCATCTTTTCGGGGTCGATAAATTAAGTACCAGTTACTCACTGTGGTCGATGTAATCGACTTAATCCCTTTGTCTGTCCTTGTTTGTCCCCTCTATGTCTAGCCCCTTGTGGGCAATAAAGAAATAAGAAATTTTAGCACGCCAGACGAAATGCTTTGAGGTATTTCGTCTGTCTTAACGTTCTGATTTCAAATCCCACCGAGGTCGACTTTGTCTTTCATCCTTTCGGGGTCGATAAATTAAGTACCAGTTGTGTACTGGGGTCGATCTAATCAACTGGTCCCCTCCCCCAAAATTTCGGGCCCTGTATTTAGAGTAGAAAAGAATATTTTTTGTCATTAGACTGTGGCCATGCTGGGGCAGCACCTTGATAAATTTTGGTCAAATAAATCGACACAAATACTTATTTTTTAAAACCTGGTATTTATTTCATCGATCTGTTTTGCCAAACCGCTAAGTTACATTGATGTAAATACACTAAGACGGGTTTTCAAGCAGTGAGTAGACAAACACCCACACTTACACACACATACAAAAGTACACTCACTCGCACATACATACACACGCATATACATATATATATATATATATACATACATAGGATGAGATTCTTTTAGTTTCCATCTACCAAATCCATTCAGAAAGCTTTGGTTGGAGCGATGCTACAGAAAAGACACCTACCTAAAGTGCCACTTAGTGGAAGTGAACTTGGAAACGTATGTTTGGCAAGCAAACTTCTTACCACACACCCACACCTGCGCCTATAAATTAGGGCTTACAACCGCAGTGTAACTTGAAGACGTTTTGACCCTCGTATCACATAAAACGTAGATGCCTACCGACTGGGCTTTACTCAATCATTTCTAACCAGTACCATGTATCTTTGAACAAGCCCCTTTCTGTTTCTATATACTCCTTGACACTACGAACCGAGAACTATTTAAGGTGAAACATTAATCGCATTTGCTTTACTCATTTAGTCAGATCATCGAACCTAGAAGGCCCTGAAAAGATTTATGAGCATTCATTTTCCTTCTGCTGTTGATGAATTAAAACAATTATGTTTTTAGAAATTGCATTTTACTGCAGACAAAATGAAATTGCTTAATTCTAATTAATCGTCAGCGGGGAGCATTCACCAATCGCATTATATAATTTAACTATCAATCAACGAAGCCCCCATTTACAAAAATAAAATAATGTAATTTTTCAGCTCACAATGAAACTACGTAATCACTTAAGCTACTTAAAATGTGTATCAATCTTATTTAACTTGCTAAAAATATCAAATCATTTAGAAATATTAACACTTAAATATATTTTATTGTAAAGTGGAGCTGAGTGCCATAGATTAAGTGTTAAAATTCTACCTGGACCTAATCTATAATATTTTATTTTCCGAATGTAATCTACCAATGTAATATGCAGCACATTGACTTCACGCATTTAATGCAAAAAGTTATGATCATAATAACATTCTATTTCGCTTATGTTTCTTCACCAGTTAATCAAACTCATTGAATTTAGTAAAATATAAAGAAATATAATAGTAAAGAGACAACTCTGAGCGAATCAGATGGGAAAATGCAGTTTCTAATCCCTGATTAAATCCAACATACATCATGACGATCTCCTAAAATCGTTTTAAAGTTGTATTAATGTTATAGCTATCGATTTGCTCCTTCGGTAGGAAACTTGTTGACTCCATATTGTTTTTCTGAACATCTGAACCGGAACTCAAGTTAACAAATATCCCACTTAACCAACAGAACAGCCATTACGTTGGACGGTTGAGTTTTTTGCGGGGCGGGGGTCTTTTTTGCTGAGATTTCTATATACAGATATGTCGACTGTTTAGTTATAGATTTAAGAGACTGATCCTGAGAAGACGACAGTATAGAGACGACTATTCTCTCAGTTATCCCCCTCCCTCTCTCTCTCCCTCTGAGTTCATGCTATTTTTCTAACATAATCTACCGCCAGTTATTTCTATTATTTCTTGAATCACTTATTTTTTTATAAACTTCTAAAAGAAGCATATACGTTCGACTGAGTCAAGCACTCTCGTTACTATGTGCATTTCGCCTTTGCAGAATTTTTTTTTTAAAGTGCCAAAGGAGTTGTGATGGGCACCAAGAACTTAAAAGTACAAAACTAAACACTGGTAATTTACGTCGATAATTTGTGGAACTTCCTTGTCATGTCTGTAACTTCAATTTTTTCCTAGAATATGTTTCGGCTAATTTTTGTCGTTAAACCTTTTGAAAAAAGGAAGATTTGCAATTTCTCGTTATCAATATCGCATTTTAGTTGGAACGAGCAGATGGTCTGATATACCTAAAATGTACCTAAAATAGGTGTTTCAAAATGTACCTAAAATAGGGGTATCAAAATAAATAAGCTCACTTACACGCTTGATATCTTTAGAAATACATGGGTCTCAAAACATCAACTTTTACTGCTCTTTTCAATCATAAGACCCCGAGTTTGACCCTCACGAAACACTGCTAAGTAGTCGCAAACCATATACTGCTTTCATCTACATTTCTGAAAGGTCACGTCTTTGTTCAGCAACCGTCCTCCCGTCGCTAGCTTTGTGACGATGTCACATTAGTGTCAGATGACAGACATGTTAATGCAACAGATCGCACTATATTACATGTTACTATTAGCACTCAAAAGGCTTTAAAATGATGTAGTACATGAAGCTCAAACCTAATACTTAGTAGATACACTTCTGTAGGTGACAGTGACAACTTCGTTGAGATTTAAGCTTAAACAGAAAAATATATTATCGACCAATTCTACTACTCAGCGTCTAAGAGAGATTCTGCTATTCACTGCTCTTGTACTGTTTGATAATATTGATTAGAATATGAATTTATGTGATTGCCTTTCATCGATCTACTTCTTTGCTATACAAGCCAACGTGTGAGCATTTTTCTGTGGTGTTTCGATATGATTTCAAGTCATACTCAAACAAATGAGGAAACGAGACATTGGATAGTTTCTTCTTCAACGTATTTCTAAAAGGCAGCGTTGTTACAGCTAGAACCTCTGGGTTATATGATCTGATCAGACTACGATATATTTAGGCCTCGGGAATAACAACAAGTACTTCTCAAGCACATTTATATCATTAGAAATGATAGCAGATACAGCAATAGACAATGTCTTTAAGACATATATCCACCAATAGCATCACCACTTGCTCATCCGTTCATGCTGACTGTATGTCCGAAACAGAAATAACGTAGTAAAATCGAGACCGTCGTATGATTTCTGTATCAGTATCATATTTAAAGAAGTTTAGATCTAATCCTATTCATATTACCAATTGTATAATCAATATCTTGTAATATATCATCACAAACAAAAGACACATGTATATATATATATATATATACGGACGTACAGACACACATGTTTATATATATATACACAAATACACATATGTATGTATATATATACAAACACACATATGTATGTATATATATATATATATATATACATATACACACACACACACACACATATATACACACATATAATTCGTACTTTGGATCATGTTGAACGAATGATGTGAGAGTGATCATTCTAGAGAGTGATGTAGAGAATGCTCTTTCTTTTTCTTTCTTTTCTACTCAGACGAATACTCCAGTCGGGGGACAAACTCTCATCTTCACGTTGAATATTCATACATACATATATACATACATATATATATATACATATATACATATATATATATATGTGTGTGTGTGTGTGTGTGTGTGTGTGTGCGCATATGTATATTTATATATACATATATATGTATATGTATACACACACACACACCGAGATAGATAGATAGATAGATAGATAGATAGATAGATAGATAGATAGATATCGGCAAACACGCATATACGCATACTTTATAAATATATGTATAATATATTGCGAGCGAAAGAAGCAAAGAAACAAAGAGGGCCGGCGAGTGAGAGAAACAAGAAATTTGTAAATATGATTAGAGAGAAAAGTTAATGGTTTTGTTTTATTTTCTTCCTTTCCCCATAAACATCGGAATTTACGAGGAAAAATAAAGATGTTGACTATGCCTCTTGCTACCCAAACATTAGCTAAACCTTTTAGTATACATCAACATTATCAGAATAGCGGCTATCCTTGTAAATTTAGCATACCATTTTGTCAAGAGTTATGTGCCCTTTTCAGAATACGACGTATTGAGTGATATGTGGTCGTACAGCATCTGAGAGAGTTTGTGATTTGGATTGTGACATATAACGCTTGAACGTCACCTAATCTCATTTATATTTCTCTATATATTTCAAACTTTTAAACATAAGAGTCAAATATCTTTTTACTGTTAATGTATTAAACTGCTTCAAATTTTGCATTTCCTTCATATCCAGGAATGTGATATATCGTTGAAGCAAACTTATTACTAATATAATGCGTTTGAGTAAGTCATGAATATCATAGAGATTTATATGAAAATATAAATTTGAAGTCGACTAAAAGCATCTACACACACACACACACA
>NC_068985.1:99119541-99121596 GCF_001194135.2 Octopus bimaculoides | reverse complement strand
ATATATATATATATATATATATATATATATATATATATATATATATACATATATAAATAAATGAATAAATATGTATATATACTGAAGAAGTGTTAAAGCATTTCTTTATCTTATTTGGATTATATATATATGTGTGTGTGTGTGTGTGAACAAGAGAGGGGGAGAGAGATAGAGAGGGAGGGGAGAGGAGAAGGAGGATAGAGGGGAAAAATTGCTACTTGGGCAGATAGATGTAATCGGATACTTCGTGGGAGTCGAAAAAAAATAATATTTATTTATACAACATCAAATATAAAACAGAATATTTGAAAATTTTATTTTATTTTACAAATGTGAATTTTAGTTGCTTTGGGAAAGAAAATATGAATACACTTCGAAAGTATTCGATAAAACCTGGCGGTGAGAATTTGCAAACATATAAGACCGTGGAATAATAAAATGTAAAGGAATAATTATTATGAATAAAATATAAAAATTATACATATACGACAAAAAAAAAGCTATAATTCATTTATGTATAGTTTCCCGTTTTGTTATAATTTTTTATTTATCTCGACCTGACTTTTCTGTTGTTTTACTTTTTATTTTCATTTTTCTCTTAATTTTATTAATACATATTATCTAACAGTGCCAAACACGATAAAGTACGCTGACATCTATAATTATCTATGGCGTCTTTTATACTCAGTAAACACTCATATACATATACGCAAACATGCACGAATGTGTGCCTATCCACATAGCTACATACTAGATGTATGTGTCTATATATTTGCGTGGCCCTCTTTGTATGAGTGTATGTATGTGTGTTTGTGTGTGTGTGTGTGTGTGTGTTATAGAACTAACACTCTATCTTAAACATAGCTTTGTGGTTGCAAAGAAGATTTTTTATAGAGGGATTATAAATTGAATATTTTTGCAAGAAATTGGGGAAGGTAAGTAACAAAATATATACAGCTGAGGGTTAAATGTTTCAGAAAGGTTTGCAATACACTTCTGTTCAAATTCCTCTTCTGTTTGGCACATTGTGTCCTTCAGCAAGATGCTTCATTTATCATTCCATCAGATCACTCAGATGAAAAGCAAACGTATCCGAGTTCTGGTACAGATCTATCACCGACTCTATTTCTCTCTCTGTCACTGACTCTCTCTCTCTCTCTCTCTCTCCCTCTCTCTCTCTCTTTCTCTCTTGCTCTCTATATCTCCCCTGCCATATACTTGGTATAATTGATATTTTGCTGTATCAAGTGAAGAGGGTTCAGACTTTACCAATGTCTATACTGGTTCACGTAGGTACGAACATAATTATCGCTAACATGGTACAAAATACACACTATAATATCATGCCCGCTTAGAAGTGATGTTTGTTTGTTTGTGTATATAAACCCAATTATATATTAATGCTAAAGCGGAAAGCCGGCAGAACTGTTATCACGCTGGACGAAATGTTTAGCGGTATTTCGCCCGTCGCTACGTTCTAAGTTCGACTTACATCATTTCGGGGTCGATAAATTAAGTACCACTCAAGTGCTAGTGTCGATGTGATTGACTATCTCCATCCCCACATATTTCAGGCCTTGTGCTTAGTGTACAAAGGATATTGATATTAGGCGTCATCCACTCATATTAGGCGCCGTCCATTTCATAGTGCCGTATGAAATATGACTTTATCTACTTTATTATGAAACACCGGAGGGGAGAAAAGTAAAGTTGATATCAACGAGATCAGAAATGGAAGCGGTCATCGCTGGAGCAAACATCACAATGTATATTGTCTTATGCTCTAAAATTTCTGCATATTTGCCGCCTAATACATATAAATTCGTATATATAATTAATACATTATAACTGGCACTCTAACTAAGTGATAACAAGATTGATCGATGACAGAACAGGCGATCTATTGATCGATCGACATATAGATAGATAGATAGATAGATAGATAGACGGGTAGTTTAATAGATAGGTAGATAGATAGATGGGTAATTTAATAGATAGGTAGATAGATAGATGGGTAGTTTAATAGACAGACAGATATATATATATATATATATA
>NC_068985.1:99114208-99116496 GCF_001194135.2 Octopus bimaculoides | reverse complement strand
TGATGATGAAGATGGTGATGGTGATGGTGATGATGATAATGATGATGATGATGATGATGATGGTGGTGCTATTGGTGGTGGTGGTGGTGGTGGTGGTGGTGGTATTGCAAGGATGCTGCTGCTACTTCTGATGATTACAGCAATGATGATGAGGAGGAAGAGGAGGAAGAGGATGGATGGATTGTAAACGGTGGTTCTAGCGGTGGCGTGAGGAATATGGCGCTAGGTGCAGAAGGAAAGAAAAGTATGAACAGAATAGTCGTCATCATATTTCCAAAATAATCCGAAATGAAAATGGAATTATGACAGTTAATGCCTCTTCTAATAACATTAAGGGGAATAAAATAATTGAAATTTAAGTGAGTTTAACTGATTTTTAGCTTATTTAGTTATTTCGTTTGTGATTAATGCGTCATTCCAACAGTTAACCAGCTTCTCGATGTAGACATGGCATTACAAGAGAATTTTACAGGATTTCCGCTTCCATCAGTTCTTTATTTTGTACGTATTCTTTTGTTCCTTTACTTGTTTCAGTCATTATGACTGCGGCCATGCTGGAGCATGGCCTTGATGGGTATTAGTCGAACTGATCGAACCCAGGACTTATTTCCTAAGCCTAGTACTTATTCTATCGTTCTTTCAGTCTCTTTTTGCGAAGAGCTGTGTTGCGAGGAAGTAAACACTCCAGGACCGGTTGCCGAGCGATGAAGGGAAGACAAACGCAGACACAAAGACTCACACACACACAAACACACATACACACGCACGCACACATACATGTGTGTGTGTGTGTGTGTGTGTGTGTGTGTGTGTGTGTGTGTGTATGGAGACAAATCAATGAAACTCCCAATAAATGTGTTGAGAGCCGTTCTTTCGTTCGTCCACTCACTCGTACATATACATACACATATCCTGCAATTAAAAATCCTTCAGTCTCTGTTTTTAAACCTGAGATTCTCAGCCATTATTGGGATTTTGCTTTTACTATTTCTCTTCTGTTTAGCTTAATCAAGTATTTGCCATGAAGGGGCTTTTCTTGGAATCGTTTTTTCATGATCCGTTGCTGTTCTAGTTTTCGTTTGGATTTCAGCTGTTTTACAGCTCCTGTTGTTTCTTCCTTTTCTTCATATTTATAAGGTACTATGACTTTTTTGTATTTGTCACCTTCCTTAAAGACAGAAAACAGACGTTTTGTTTTGTTCGTGTCTTGTGGTTATTTGTATTAGTTTTTCTTGCTTATGAAGTAGGTATGTTTGTAATCTTATTGTTGATATTTTGTAACAGTTTTCTAGTTGTATAAGGCCTCTACCACCTTCGATAAGTTGTATATATGACCTTTCTATGTCAGATTTTGGGTGGTGCATCCTAAATCCTGCAAGTATTTTTCTTCTTTTCTTGCCTACTTTGATCAGTTCAATTAGAGCCCAGTTAAGAATATTGTAGCTGTAATTTATAACTGGGACGGCTAGAGTGTTGATACCTATTAACTTGTAGAGTTTTGATACCTATTATTTTTCGAATTGAACTCTGTTTCCAGTATCAATCTTACTCGTCTATAATATTCTTCTCTTTCATGTATTGTATCGTACCTAGTTCATTGGTTTGATCGTTGAACTCCTTCTCTCGCAGGAAGCCATCAAAGTGCTGGAAAAAGTGGCAGTCGGTAGGAGAAAAGGTATGGAGAATAAGCTGGGCTGAAAAGAACTTCGTAGTCAATTTCCTTAACTTCTGGAACGTCAATAGTGAAACGTGTGGTCGAGCATTGTCACGAAGAATGATTGGCCATCTTCTGATGACCAACCTCGAACGGAGGAGAAGCAGTTTTACGTGCATTTTGGCAATATCATGGCAATATGTTTCTGCAGTAATGGTTTTTTACGGGTTTAAGAAGCTATAGTGGATGAGTCCAGCATTACATCACCAAACAATCACCATAACCTTCTTTTCGAAGAGCTTAGGTTTAGGGAAGATTTTCGGTACTTTATTTTTGGTCCAACTACTACGATGAACGTTTTTAGTATTGTACAGAATCCACTTTTCATTGCAAGTTACAATACGGTCGAGAAATGGATCGGTCTGCTAACAGAGAAGCGACGAGAAAATTTCACATCTGCGCATTTTCTGATTTTCAATCAAATCGTGTAGTTGTCGAGCTTTTTTCTTTTCTTTTTTTTTTTTTGATTTTTCGATCGCACGAACATGGTTGCAGGCAATTTTCTAACTTTTTTTTTGTCAGTTCGCGAGTGGTTTTACGTGGATCTTTCTCAATGACGGTCTATAATTGATTC
>NC_068985.1:99112230-99113434 GCF_001194135.2 Octopus bimaculoides | reverse complement strand
ATATATATACATATACATACATACGACGGGTTTTTTTCAGTTTTCGTCTACCAAATCCACTCACAATACTTTGGTCGGCCTGAGGCTTTCGTAGAAGACACTTGTCCAAGGTGCCACGCAGTGGGACTGAACCCGGAACCATGTGGTTGGTAAGCAAGCTACTTACCACACAGCCACTCCTGCGCCTATATGTTTAAAAAATTTCAAAACTCTGCAGAAATCCGGTACAAATTCTTCATGGTTCAAAACGTTGCTTACTTTTGAACTACACAGTCATGTCTGTGTTTCAGTCCCTTCGGGGGCCAACACAGAATTGAACAAGTAGACTCTATCATCATGTAATATTAATTCTCCTCCGCCGGGTCTTAATGTTGCCAAACCAAACTTACTAGCATATTCAACGGAATATGTAAATAGATTTTGTCGTCTCGCGTGTGTGTATGTATGTGTGTGTATATATATGTATTAATGTTTTGTATATTTTCTATAAGATGTTTGAGATTTACTTATACATAACGACTTACGACGTTTTCATTTCTTTTAACGATTTGTTTCCATTCCCTTGAAGATGAATGTCATGGTAAACGTCTTAAGTAAGGTTTTCAAACGCTTAAAACCACTTTCTTCTCTTTCCACTTTATGTACATAGAGTATTTATTAGCATTGACTGGTGTATTCACGTCTACAAATATCATTCCAAATCTCATCTAATACTTTATATCTGGATGTCATCGTAGGCCATCTATAGCGACCATTCCTTCCGCTTTATTTTGGCGTTGAGGAGTTATTTTCTGTACCATTTGTGTCTTATTCTAAACCTCTGCTGACACTTTTATTACATGTTGATATGTTGTTTTTGCTCCTTAGATATTTAAATACCTTATTTGTATCTAGATCTTTTATTTTTCTGATTTATATCAGACTTGGCATAGGTTTATTTAATAAATATCTGCCTCGATTCTTTGGCAATATTGCAGCTGAAGGCGTTCGCCTATACAACAGAATTTCCAAACGATTCTCTGTTTTTCTATAGATTTCGATATTTTCTTTGTGCTTCGGTGTGATTTATTTTCATTTTTTTCACTTCTATGTATACAAACCATTTGTGAATACACCAAAAAGATTATATCTGTTTTATATTTCTATATCAAATATAATAGCATATATATATATATATATATATATATATATATATATATATATA
>NC_068985.1:99106205-99111791 GCF_001194135.2 Octopus bimaculoides | reverse complement strand
TATATATATATATATATATATATATATATATATATATATATATATATATATATATATATATATATATATATGTATATACATATACATATATATATATATGTACACGTATATATATATATGTATGTATAGTTGTATGTATATATGTATGTATACACACTTATACACACACAGAGACATATGCCTGTGCGTTCATGTATGTATATGCGTTATCTTTCTTTTGTAAGTTTAGGATTTTTCCTATAAACCTCTGGTTGGTTTCTAGCCGAGAGACAACACTACTCGATAGAATTCAGATAACAAGAACAGTAAAGACTTTCATGTTAAATTATCAAAATGTCTTGCATATTTACATTGTTCCAACTAGTGTTTGAATTTGTAGCATTCGTTGCGGTAAGATGTAGAATAGTAAGTAAGATATTGGGTGATTGTCTTGTAGATATATAAAATATTCTAAAGGAGACAGCAGTGAATGACACCAAAACATATAAACGTTCCTTACGTGATATCGTGTGGGGAAACAGATATTGTAACATTTCGTGACGGTCATTTATCTTTTTGCCCAATGAACACACGCACTATATATTTGTTCTTCACTTCAGATTTGTTATTGGTCTTATTATATGTCCTTTGAGTAAGGTGGCGAGCTGGTACCACTGTTACCTCACCGGGCGATATGCTTAGCGGTATTTCGCCGGTCGCTACGTTCTGAGTTTAAATTCTAAGATACGTTTTCAACTGGATAAGTTTTTTTTTTTTTAAATTCTGGGAGTTGCTCAAGGTTATGTGACCACAGAATGAAATAATAATCCAGGTAGCGTTCCCAATTGCTGATCAAATATGTTTGGAAATTGTCTCCAAATGTCAGTCTAGCGTGCTCGTATATTTGAACTTCCAAGTATGCCATGACAAGGTTAGTAAAAGTAGGGGCTACCCTCGTTCCCATCGCCATGACCTAAATATCTGTCTATAAGTGTTCTCGCTGAAGTTGAAGAAGTTGTTCTGTAGGATGAATTATATTTCTTCAACGGTGAATTCTTTTCCGGTTCGGTTAGGAATATCATTTGGGAATTTTTCCAGACAGAATTATAAGGCTATTATTCCGTATCCGTGAGGAAACGAGGTGTAGAGGTTTATTATATCGAATGAAACCAGAAAGGAAGCCTTGCTAGTTTTATTCGGGAGACTACATAGGTCAAATTAGTTGGGGCAGACTCACGGTACACAGGTAACAAATCCGAAACCCCACGACCAAGAAAGTTTCCGTAAGCAAACGCCTAGACCAATGCCCGAAATACCAATTCTTCCCTCTCTATCAATGCACCAGAAACAATTAAACCCAATTCCGTTTGAATAAGAAAAGCATGCTCATTAAAAAATATAACCACAGTTGAATACCCTTTAGAAAGAAGATAAAAACTAAAAAGAGTAAGAAATAAAACAGTTTCTCCACAAAAAGAAATAACCAGATACAACAGACATAATTCAAAAAACTTTAGTAACAGTCTCCCACTCTGGTTCCGCATCACAACTCCAAATTACCATACAATAACAGCATAAAAACACCAGTTGCTGACCGCACCCATTTCTAGACCAATGAAATTTTATCTCCGATTAAAACCGAACTTCAGTAAATATAACAAAATGACTATTAAAGAAAATCAACCATCTGGAACTGTTGGTGACCGTTCCTCACAGGGAAGTCAACAAGGCAGAACGACAGACTTAACCACCAGAAAAATAAGACGTCAACGGTACTTTAACGAATCAAAAAGCAGATCCGTTCACAAAAAAAATATAAATACACTGGATTCCAAAAATCGGCGTTACAAGCGTAAATCCCTGCACACGACGAAAAAAGAATCACAGAAACTGTAACAAAACCTTCTTTTTTTACTATCTTCATTTAACCCTCTTACTACCTTCATTTCTCCTTCTTAACTCTGTATGACCGAACCTTTAGGGATCCACATTTCTTATCGGTCACTTCTAACACTATTAAATTTTGTGCATTTAAACAAGATGATCCCCATTTTTTATATTATTGAATGTTGTGAACATTTAAATCATATTTGATATCATTGAATTTTGTAATCATTGAATCTTTTAAACACGCTTTTCTACTTCGCAATCTTAAGTTTTTAAGATTGATATGCAAGAAATGTTTTTGAAACTAGTTTGGTATATATGCAAATAAATTTAAAGACAAGTTTTTCAAATTCAGGTGCATTTTCAACAATAAATTTATGTGTGTGTGAGAGATAGTGAAAGTTTTGAGCATTCAAAGTGGGGAATGCATGGTGAAAGTTGACTGAGTAGATTTTTCTTGTTCTTTACTCTAGTAAGACAGAAATAGCGAACATTTGTCATATGTGAGATTTGTTGGGAAACATACGTAGCATGAACGGGTGATTCAAAGCTTAGATATCCACACAGAAAGAAATATTGTCACTGTTTGGAAGAATTATTGTCTTCATTTGTTCTTTGAATATCTGGAGTCGGCGACTTCAATTTCGTGTTCTGGTTGAGGATTATCCACGGAATTCAGGCATAGTCTTGGAGCAGTAATCGAATTTTTGATCCAGATAAGGAAGTGCCAAATAGCAATCGGAGATAGCCTTTAGAAGAATTGCAACATTAGCATTAGTATGTTGGCCCATAAGAATTCCCAGAAGATAATTCCCATAAGAACTGATTCGGCAAATCACTAAGTAAGGCCCGCAGCCAAAAAGAGCTAGCTTTTTGGCGACAAAAAAGCTTATTTTCATTATGTTTATTAGTTGCAGAGTAAGCAAATGATACCACTATTCGATACAGATATATTATCATAGCTGTTGTTCATTGGACAAAATATAGAGCAGAGGCGTGTCTTTTTAGATTCCATGACAAATAAGTTTGTTGTAGCTATTGAAAGGGAGGATTTAGCGACAAAAATACCTAAGTTTTATTATATAAATATAATGAACTGTAATTTTACTCTATTCTTACTCTAAATTAAAGAAGCGCCGTTTGTATCTCATCTGATAATCTCTGATCTATGATACCACACCTCATTCTTGCTAGAAATTTTGGCAAGATATCAAGCATATTCCCTAGGTGAAATAAGCCAATATAAAACAACTGGTTCTTGGAATTTTACTTTAATTGTTTTGTAAACCAATGTACAATGTATGTGACGTACACACACACACACACACACACACACACACAGATATATATACATTTGTTTATGCAGATATGTATATATATGTGTGTGTGTGTGTATGTGTGTGTGTGTGTGTGTGTGTGTGTATGTGTGTGTGTGTGTGTAATTTCAAGTGAGTATAAACGCTTTTGCAGAAATTAAATTTTTTTTTTATTTACATTATAAATTCAGGTGTGCGTAGGAGGGGGCAAGGAACTACAGATTTCTACAATCATGCAGGCGTTCTATGAGGTAAGACGTTTCCTTCCTTAACTACATGATTCTGAGTTCAATCTCACTGCGTAGAAACTTGGACAAGTGTCCAAGACTATAGCCTCGGGTCAACCAAAGTCTTGTAAGTAAATTTTAAAGATAGAAAGTGAAAGAAGCCCATCCTACGCAGACACACACACACACACACATATATATTTGTGTGTGTGTGCGTGTGTGTGTGTATGTGTGTGTGAGTATGTGCCTTTGTGTTTCTGTTGAGCGAGAGAGAGAGAGAGAGAGAGAGAGAGAGAGAGAGAGAGAGAGAGAGAGAGAGAGAGAGAGAGAAGGAGAGTAGTGTCCAATTTGTGAATTGACAGAATGGTTACCGCGCTGAAAAATAGCTTAGCAACACTTATTTCAACTTCGAGAAATCTTCGGAAATTAGGTGTTGTGAACTGACTTCTCTGCTTCTTAGTATCTGTAAATGGGGAGCTGCTTTACAGACGCAAGGGAGGGTTCGTGTCGTAGATAATCAGCAGCGAGCATCTCGGTTCTGCTGTTACTATATAGGTCGGTGTTAAGGCGGCGAGCTGGCGGAAATTGGTAGCATGCTGGGCGAAATGCTTACCGGCATCGCATCCGTCTTTACCTTCTCAGTTCAAACTCCACCGAGGTCGGGATTGATAAAATAAGTACCTCTTCACCACTGGTGTAGATGTAGTCGACTAGACCCCTCCTCCAAAATTTCAAGCCTCGCACCTTTAGTAGAAAGGTTTATTATTATTGAGTGAGAGAGCAGTTCATGGCATCAGAGTGACACTTTGGTAAAATATACAAAGCCCAGTGTACCCGTCTGATAAGGGTGCACCAGGGACATGCATCACAACCATATGTGTGCGACATGATGATCTCATATGAAAATAAACAGCACATGGACTTGCAGGTGAGAACCAATTAGAATTTTCTTCAAGTCCAGTCGCCTATCCCACTCAAATTTTATCCCTGAATAAGAGCTGTTTAAGGATGTTGAACGAAACAATCGTGTTTCCAGAGTTGAATTATCCAAACCCAAAGAATTCCTTTCAACACATGGCTATAATGCTCCCCCACTACTTCTGCTCGTGATCAGAGATGCTCACATCGTCAGCCACCAAGGGACATGCTCAACTTGTTAAGGCCAAACAACTGACAAGTAAACCTGTGGTATTGAGCAGAATATTTGCTGTCGCCCTTCTTCTTCTTCTTCTTCTTCTTATTATTATTATTATTATTATTATTATTATTATTATTATTATTATTATTATTAATATTATTATTATTATTATTATTATTCTTTTTCTTCTTCTTCCTCCCCTTCATCTTCTTCTTCCTCTTCTTCTTTTTTTTCTTTTTTCTTCTTCCTCTTCTTCTTCTTCTTCTTCTTCTTCTTCTTCTCATTATTATTATTATTGTTCAGTAGCTTTATTTTTAACAATAAAACTATTATTATTATTATTATTATCATTATTATAAGGCGGTTAGCTGGACCAGTCATTAGCACACTAAACAGAATGCCTAGCGATATTCCGTCTGTTTTTTTTTTTTGCATTCTGAGTTCAAATTCACGCGGGGTCAAATCTTCCTTTAATCTTCTTATAAAAATAAGAACCAGTTATGCACTGGGTCGAAGTAATTTGAAACCACTACTACTACAACTACCAACCACTGTCACCTTTACCGTCATAATCGTAATCGTCGTGGTCGTCATCGCTCTCACCATTAATACTAGCCACGCCCCTCTTTAAACAACTGATCAAACTGCCGATATTGTTAATGCACAACTTAAAGAAAACCCAAGAATGTCTCTGCCATTTCAATTAACGTCGTTTAATTAACGGCGTTTCATCTATTTATTTTTTTCATTTACTTTTTCTATCCACTTCGACGCATCTGCTTTATTTGTTCAGAAAATTCTTTCCTTGCAAGTGTCTCTTAGTCCATCCTTGCAATTCCATTCTATTGTCTCCCAATCGGCTTTATTTATTGCCTTATTTACTCTTTTATCATATTTATGTCTTTTGCATTTTTTCTATTGAATTAAAACTTGCCTACCCTATCGCATTTCCCGAAAGTCTTTCTTCTTCGTTCTATGACACGAATATCACACACACACACACACACACACACACACACACACACACACACACACACAC
>NC_068985.1:99097541-99106182 GCF_001194135.2 Octopus bimaculoides | reverse complement strand
TATATATATATATATATATATATATATCGAAATGAGGAGTAGATGGACAGCCGCCAACTGATGATGGATCGTTTTTTATGTTGTTTGTCTTGTTTTCCATTTGTTTTTCCCGTTGTTTGCATACCTAAATTTGTCTCCTTATTTCAAGCTGTCTTCGTATTTCATGTTGTTTATGTTTTTTGACGTCTTGTACCCATATATGAATGTATATATACATATGGTCGATTTAAACATGAACAAGCAAGAAAAAGCACGAAAAAAAACACGAAAAAAACAACGCGAGAATGTGGAATAAGTACAGTGTTATTGGACGCTCTGGAAAGGAAAGAAAAGAAAGAACATTCAGGACTTTTCCTATATTTCTGACGAAGATCTCCGATCGAAACGTTGAATGTTCTTTCCTTTCTTTCCTTTCCAGAGCGTCCAATAACACTGTACTTATTCCACATTCTCGCGTTGTTTTTTTCGTGTTTTTTTTCGTGCTTTTTCTTGCTTGTTCATGTTTAAATCCACCTGAATTAATATAGTAAGTAAGTAATAAGAATAGTGAAACGTTACCATGATTTATTATGTATAAACTGAGAATGTTCTGCTGTAAAACCAAACTTTGCTGCTGACAGAAGGAAAACTACTAAAAAGGAATTCTAGATATTTCAAATATATTTTTAATTTGTTCATACTTTGCATCTCATATGTCGTAAGTTTATGAAGTATGTTTGTCATGGGAGGAGATGGTTATCTACCGGGTATATTCGAAGATCTTCTGAAGCCAGTGAGTCTGGCGTTTTTGATGCTCAATTAGAAAATCTGCATAAGAAGGCTATCTGCAAGATAAGCATAGGTAGGTAAGTAATGATAGAGGGGAGGTCGTTCTGAAGAGAGGAATAACGGGAAGAAGAGTTTAAATCAGAAGATGGAGATTAAAGAGACTAATGGGTCGAGTAGTCCTTAATAACAATGGTATGCAGTTAGCTAATTGCTCTAAGGTGCATATGGGGACAATGATTTAAGAATTGTGAATTGTAAGAACATTTCCAGAGATAAGATGTTAAAGAAATGATTCAACGCAAAAATTCTCAAAACGTTAATACTATAAGTAAGGTTAAGTAGCTACTTCAACTAGTACTTGAAATTATGTTGTGGTTTCCACTTGATTTTGGCTTGGATTTAAGGTAATAATACCGCTTTCCTTCTCCACAGCTGTCAGCAGGCTCACATTAAAAGCATCATGACTGTTAATCAATCCCATTTTATCTCCTCTCTAATCTGAGAGCCCAGAGCCACACGTATTTGTTCCTCGGTTCAAACAAGTTTGCTTTCTTTACGCCTATAATAACATTGAGAAAAAAAAGTGATGATTGCACACTCTTATTTTCATCTCTTATAAATAATCCCTGGTCTTGTGCCAAAATAACAAATCAATATTAGCTGATATACATTTGTTGTCAAATATAATTTGAAACTGATAGAATGTGATAGCTTCCTTCACGATTACAGTCTACTAATACAAACACACACAATTTTTTTTACTTTACTATTTTACTGTACTGAAAGATCCAATTATCGAAAGGCGGTAAAGATAAAAAATCAATATATTGACCGATCAGATCGAAAAGTCTACCATTTCTGGCACCCTAATATTTCGTTAGATCAAGATTACTATCTATTGATCTTTCTTTAAGGACATTTTGAATAAAATACCGGTGACATTTATCCGGTGTGACGCAGAAGCTTTGTAATGACTGTTTTCAGTCGAAGCCATACATTTATATTTTGTTTTCTTCCAAGGGACAAGTTCTCTATATTTTCATATAAGTCAGACTGATTAAAAGACTGATGTCCAATATGGTAAACTATATCACAAAGCATATACATATTTCATATTGATATGAGAGTAGTGAAGATAAGATAGCATTGAATTATTAGTATATTTTATAGGATATTTTTTGTGAAAATGTAGAAGAAATGTTATAAATATGTACACACAAACTATCGAACTACAACCGACTGGGTCATGCTTATTCAAATTCACAACGAGGTCAAGAAAAGCAATCCCGATTTAATAATGAAGGACCGGGCGCGGGATGGGGGATCATGCATGCTGATTCATGTTGCTGTTCCTTCTGACCTAAACATTGTATAAAAGGAAGTTGATAAACTGTCAAAATAAAAGAATCTCGGGACTGAAAAGTAACAGAATGCGGTGAAAGTAAAAATAGCGTCATAACAATTATGTCACCAGGTATATTGAAAAGCAAGGCTTACCAGTCATTCTGGAATGCAAAATAAAAAAAAATGGCCAGAAAATAGCTAAATACTTCTCGTGGATATCTTGGCGTAAAATACTTTCAATTCAATAGCACACCACAGTAGTACATTCTTTGCACATGTCCAACACATTAATCGCCCAGTTAAATAACACAACCCATGCAACACGATCATCGCCCAACAAAGGAACACAATGCATTCTCTTACACATTCTCCTGACACTATAACACCTACAGTTCACACAACTCACATTGCATTCAGTTGCAATTCATTGTGCCTCGGAAATGCACTCATTCTACAAAATCAGCACCTGATACCGAATCAGGCTACATCAGAACACAATTCATGCGAATCATATTCACCACTCAATAAGACGGAGTAAAGAGCGGTCTCTGAGAATTCGGCCGCTCGTCCTTAGACTAAACTGCTAGGGTGCTAGTGTGGACTTTCCACCGACCACATTGACAGACAGGAAAAGGGCAGTCAGTTCTTGGCAATATTTGAAGCACCAGGCGCCCAGTTTCGGCCTGTGATTGATCCCTGTTAAAGAAACAAATTGCGAGAAACTGTACTTGAAAACTAATGACTACATCTGCTTATTCTCAATGAATATCTACATATGTTTCAGATACACTTTCCACTTAATGTGTTTCCTAGATCGGTGCCTGCAAATTTTCATCTGCATAAACGACGAATTTAGCTTCCATAACCAGAACCCTACAGGCTCATAACTTAGCTAACCCCTCCAAGAATCCTATCCGTTGCCTTAACAGATATGATGATTGTTTTCTATTTTCTGGAGTGACCGTGTTTCTTTGCTAATAGTTTTAATGATACGGGTTAACAAGCATGCTAGCCCTTCAATGGGTAGCATTCTTGATTCTTTTATTCATATTCGGTAACTCTTCTAATCTTGATCTGTCTATCATCATTCTCTCTTCACTTCTTTGATATCGGTTGTTGACACCATCATTGTTATATTTTTCTCTTTGCGTTTTATTTTGTTTATATTTGCTAATTGTTTTCTCCCGTCAAATTTTCTATTCGTCAGCGTTTTCGCCCACATTATCGAGTGAAACAAAGAAATTACTTACACTTTTGCTTACACCGAGACAGCTGAGCTGCAAAACTGTTAACAAGAATTCAGTGTAACAAGTATCTGATTGAGAAAAAAAGAACAGTGATAATTTAGACAAATTTACGGAGATGCAAAATGTTATAACAGTGAGAAAAAAACAAAAGCAATATCGACAACATTAATAAGGAACTATTGTTATTATTGTTGTTGTTGTTATTGTTGCTGTTGTTGATGTTGTTATTATTGTGGTTGTTGTTGATAGTGTACGATCACTTCAACACCTCACGAGTGATGCACCATGCTACTGTTAAGACAACGTCGAGTTGATGGAGAGAATGAGCTTCTCTCCGGCGCGTACATTTGACCACTGTAAACAAATCATTTGTGTCGGTCGTCCGGCCAAAGCTGACCGCTCATACGTTCATCTTCAACATTGTTGTTATTATTATTATCATTAGTAGTAGTAGTAGTAGTAGTAGTAGTAGTAGTAGTAGTAGTAGTAGTAGTAGTAAGGCAGTGATCTGGCAGAATCGTTAGTACACCAGGCAAAATGCATGGCGGTATTTCGTCTGCCGTTACGTTCTGAGTTCAAATTCCTCTGATGTCGACTTTGCCTTTCATCATTTCAGGGTCGATAAATTAAGTACCAGTTGCATACTAGGTTTCGATTTAATCGATTGGCCCCTTTCACCCAAATTTCAGGCCTTGTGCTTATTGTAGAAAGTATTATTATTATTATTATTATTATTATTACTATTATTATTATTATTATTGCGGTGAGCGGGCGGAATCGTTACTTCGCCGGACAAATTTCGTGGCGACATTTCCTTCTACTTTACGTTCAGAGCTCAAAGGTCACCGGGCTTATGATTACTATTACGTCGATCGCGTTTCTTTCATTATCACAAACGCGATTGATTGGAGGCACTACTAGAAGAAAAAAAAAACAAACACAACGAAGCACGTTTGACATTGTGTATATATTTGCCTGCAAATAGTGTATAGCAATCAAGTTTGATTTGTTACTTGGACACGAGACCAGAGATTTATAAGAGATGGGGATGGGTGTGTGCGATAATCACACCTTTCTGAATGTGAAATTCTGCTATCATCTATAAAGGAAGTTAATTTGCTTAACACTGAGAATCAAGTCTGTTATTATATTGCGCACTCTGCTCACCGGAAATTTAATACCACTTGTTCTACAGCGTTCACTTTTGCATCAGTTACGTATTTCCCTGTTTTATACGTACATACATACATACATACACACACACACACACACACACACATATATATATATATATCTATATATATATTCACATACAAATACTTACATGTGCATGTATAAATAGGTGTTGAGCACTCATTTTCATCGTTCGACATTTACATGTATATATATATATGTATATATATATATATATATATATATATATATATATATATATATATATATATAGAGAGAGAGAGAGAGAGAGAGAGAGAGAGAGAGAGAAAGAAAGACAGATAGATGCTTATAGATACATAGATAGATAGATAGATAGATAGATAGATAGATAGTGAGAGAAAGAGATGGGGAGAAGTAGCGAGGGGAATGGATGGGATGACAATGTTTGATATTGATGTCTTTATTAAAGTGTGTCTAGAGTAAACAGCAGCGAAAAGAAATTAATGTTATATGATTCTGAAACAAACTGCAAACTACGAGCAATCTGAAAGCATGTTGCCATTTCAAAGCAGCTGAGGCAATTTGACTTCTCTGTAGCGTCAGTATCATTGGCAATTTTCTTTTAGAATTACTATTTAAAGGGGTTCGTTTTTTCTTTTCTACTCTAGGCACAAAACCTGAAATTTTGTGGGAGGGGGCTAGTCGATTAGATCGGCCCCGGCAGCCAACTGGTGCTTAATTTATTGACCCTGAAAGGATGAAAGGCAAAGTCGACCTCGGCAGAATTTGAACTCAGAAAGTAAAGACAGACGAAATACTGCTAAGCATTTCTCCCGGCGTGCTAACGTTTCCGCCAGCTCACCGCCTTAAGGGGTTCGTTTTTCGAAATAACAAATATACTATTACAGGCACAGGCATAGCTGTATGGTAAGAAGCTTGCCACTCTGCTGCAGGATTACTCACCTTTACCGCCTGAATGGACTGCAGCAATGTTGAAATGAAGTGTTTGGCTTAAAAAAAAAACAATGCTCTCTCTCTGTCGCTCTCCTTTTTTCTCATATATATATATACATATATACGACGGACTGCCCGAGACTATCGCAGAAGACACTTGCCCAAGCTGCTCACTACCATGTGACAATCTTGTGTTGTTGTGTTTATGTCTCTGTAACCTAGCAGTTTGGCAAAAGATACCATTGGCACAAGTACCAGGATTTAAAAAAAAGAAACACTGGGGATGGGTCGTTCGACCAAGATTCTTCAACGAGGTATTCCAGCATGGCCGCAATTTAATGAATGAAACAAGTAAAAAAAAATTTTAAATACGACGGGCTTTTTGCCGACCAAAACCGACCATGTGGTTTCAGTCGACCCAGGGCTATAGTATAAGATAGTTGGGTAAGTGGGTTAGAACAGAGAAAGGTTGTTTGGATGCACCAACCGTAAACAAAATTGAGGAGAAGTGTGGGAGAAGATGCTTCCACAACGAATGCATGAGACCAGCCATCTTCCAGGAACTGAAGCTGCACTAACTATTTTGTACAGTTATTCTTAAAGTATGACACTCGTTTTAATTTATCTTGCGGACACTAACTTACTGATGCATATATTTAAATTGAATATCAACAGCTTCAATCACTCACGGTTGGGAAGATTTTCAAAAGTACTAAACTCTTGACCACCTACGCTGATTAGCATATCCGATAAAGTTAAGTTGTTTGAGCAGCAAGCTAGGAACAAACTTAAGACAGACATTTAATTCTTTAATATTCTTTAATGTTTTTATTCCCGTGAGCATTCAACTTACGTTTTACTGCAGGACATGTCAGTTTATATCGAATAAATCATGATAAAGCTTAACAATTCTTATTTAGCTTTTATATCAATTCAGATGTAAAAAGAAGCTCAGCCAACATAATATTTATGCCAACCATAAACTTAATGCGGAAAACGTCACTTGTAAATGATTGAGCAGATAAATTATTGGACGGCATTCTCCAGGGTCATGATTTATATCCATCCGTGGTTTCGTAGAACACCATAATCGGCATGCCTCACTTCAGCTACCTATCAACTAGAGATATCAGATATTCTGCCGTCTTATATAGGTGGATATTCAGCTCTTAACGACCTAATATTACGAAATCCGGTGCTAAAATATGCACCAATAATTCTTACGGTTTTCTACACAATGTATTTATCGTATTATTCATTTCATACTAAACTACACTAATTATATACTGCAGCAATCACTGACAAGTAAATATGATATGGTAATACGTACCATGCCTTCGTTGTCATAGGTGCCTATGTAATCAAGTGCAGACATAGACACTCTCTTGGCCTGTCTACCTCTAATCTATCGAGAATTTTACAGCTGGAGGAAAAGAGGGCCTCCCAAGTAGTCAGCTGGTATTGATTTCCAGCTGGAACAACGTGAAATGAAAAGCCTTGCTTAAGGATCCAAAGCACCGCCCAGGCATCAAGCCCGCGACATTCTGGTCGGGAGCCTAGCACCGCTACCCACTAAGCCGCATTCTACTCTAATTATATATACTATATTAATTATATACTTTCCTTCGACCGGTCATATCTTTTCTTTTATAGTCCTCTCATGTCAAATTATTGAGTATTGGATGACCTTTGTTATCGTATTTGTGTTTCTTCCTCTACATCAAATTCTTTTTCGTTTTCTTTCCATTCTTCTGGGACCCATAAAACCATGAAGATGCAATATACAAGTGACAATCAATAGACTATAACCGCCTTCATTACAATAATAGTCTTTGTACCGGAATAAGAAATAAATCTTCTATGAATTTCAAGGACGAATACAGAAGTAAATTAGCACACTGCTGAAACTACATTGCGGTTTCAATTCCCAGTCGTGAGCACTTTCATTTCATTTAGCATCACTAATGTCACAACTTCTAGTTTACTTTTTTTTTTTTTTGTTAAATTTAAAGTATTCCATGTTTATTGGAGAAAAAAAAGCGAAGTTCATTGTGAATAAAGTTCATTTGTCATGAAAAGTGAAAGTCTGGGTTTAATCTCTTCCTCTCAGAGGGAACAAAGGAGCACAATGTCCAAGAAAGGAGCACCAATTCTTCTTTCTTTCTTCAGTTTTAGGCAAAGGGAAGTACTTGAAACATTAACCTGTATACCCCCACACGGCAAATGAACTATACCTAAATTAAACTTTCTTAATGATTGATTCTGGAAACGATTGTGGTTAAAAGCTAACTCCACTCTCCTAAGCATGCTCGAACTCCCGAAGCAGAGCAACGCTACCGGATGCTGATTAAAGTAATACATCTTAGCCATTATTGCACCCAGATCTACTCTGATCCACAGTAGTAGCCCCTTCCAGGCTCCCAGCTACGAATTAAATAAGATCTAACCACATAAATCATAGGATGAACTATGGTGGATATAAACTATTTTCGGTAAATGAATTTATAGAATCAATGAAGAATGTCTCTTGATGCTGAGCAGATGAAGAAGCAACAACCTGTCAACGGCCAGCATCAACCAGTTTAGCTTGCGAAATTCTGCTATCATCTGTAATCGTGACTGGCGCAGATGAGGCATTTCAGCTAAGGAAAGACCAAGGTGACTAAAACTTAAACCAAACATTCATGCCGCATTACTCGACCACGACATCTTACCTGGAAGAATTGCATTGCTCCGGGCAAGTCGCTGAACGTGAATTATGAAGACGGTTGAGTGATTTAAACTGACACAAACTATTGCCAGCTTCCTTGGATTCCGATGTTCACCCTAGAGTAAAATAATGTTAATAGCTTTAAGTTATAGTCAGAAGGATTTGTTACAATTCAAAGAACTGTAACAATTTATGGAGAAGATAAAATAAAACAAGGAAGCTGGAGATAATTGAATCGAGAGATTCGTAATTAGAATAAATCATGATTTTTCTCAGTTAGCATCTTGTCAACGACTCAGTAATGAGTTGTGTCCGCCGTGGTGAAGAGACTTAACCACCTTAAGCTTAAAAGTCCTATTTACCCACCCGTAAAGGACGGTAGGAATGTAGAATTAAAGAGTACTATGTCAGGTGACTAGTCTCAATTCGAAGCTCCATCCCCACTCTCTCTCTCTCTCTCTCT
>NC_068985.1:99096247-99097192 GCF_001194135.2 Octopus bimaculoides | reverse complement strand
CTCTCTCTCTCTCTCTCTCTCTCTCTCTCTCTCTCTCTCTCTCTCTCTCTCTCTCTCTCTCCCTGTCTCTCTCTCTTTCTCTGCGCGCATGTGTCTGTCTGTGTATGTGCATGTGTCTGTAGAAAACTATGCCGTCTTGGGAGAAGAACCGGTCCATAACATTTCTCCTTTTTAAACAAGTAAACCTACTGAAAAGGATTATTCAAAGCTACGTTTGCTTCAAATTGTTTCAATCACAGAAACAGTATAGAGAGAGGAACGTGTCCATGTCTATCCAAGATTCATTAACAATGTACAACAAAGTGATGTAGTTAGAACCACAATCCAAACTGGACTTTGCCTTTTATTTCATGGCATTAAGTCTATTTGTTACTAAATCAACGTGCTAAACTAGTATACCTGATACTTGTACTAATTCTTTTATGGTAGTTATTGATGTGTTGGCCATATGGCTTCAGTGAACGAATCATTGTCCTTTAGTCAGCTGTAAAATCCAATTAGAGCCAATAATGATGAATATGATGAAGGCGATGGGGGACGGGTAGAAACGTGTGAATAAAAATAAACATTGTTTGACCTACATCTCTCATCCAATTAAATATGACACATAGGATTTCAACCAATTAACGCAGACGAATCAAGTTCGATTTCCATTTGTTTTATAATCTGTGAGTGAAACGAATGAAGTTAGTGAGCAAAACAGAATAGATGGAGAGAGAGAGAGAGAGGAGAGAGAGAGAGAGAGACAGAGAGAGAGAGAGAGAGAGAGAGAGACTGGGTAGAGAGGAAAGCAAGGCGTTGAGAGATAAGAGTATCACGTTGTTTTGTCTCTATCAGACGATGTTAGTTGAACATCAATATAAAATATCAATGGCTGTCGACAGAATTCAGCTGTTGAGACAAATCGGTAATGTCAACCAGGGAAGTGATAAACATTCATCCCCC
>NC_068985.1:99072253-99094320 GCF_001194135.2 Octopus bimaculoides | reverse complement strand
AAAAATATTCAGACAAATACATAACAAAAACACCAGGACTTACAAATATATATAACATACAGAAAATTATACTACTGGGTACTGCACACATTCTACGCAAAACACTTTCAATACGGTAAACATAAGAGCACCACAACAAACCACAGCACATACCCAAGGCACACAGAGCTGCGCTCGGTAGTGAAGTGAAAGCACGTTATAAAAATAAAACTACTGAACAATAATAATAATAAAAACATAGAAAAGGAGAATAAGAAGAGTTGTACAGAATCTACGAAGGGTTTTGAAGCGAGTCACCGCCTCCCTCTCAGTCTTCGACTTCCTTTTCGGGTGAAGCTTGAAGAATTTACTAAGAAGCTGGCCGAAGAGGAAGGTGATTCTCTTCAGTCCTTTCATTCACGTCCTCCACATAATCTCTTTCTCTTTAACGACCAAATAAAAGTAACCTTACCCAATGCCTATCTCGCTAGGTTTACCTAAGGTACTTAGGAACTAGTTCGGACCTGATCTTTTGGTAGGAGATATTTTTATAACCGGGGAATCGTCAATAGCAACACTACCGAATACAGTTCTATATTTAAGAGATGAGGAATTATGTGCATTATTTACATTGTTTACATTTGACGGATATTCGTCTTCATCTTCTTTGTTGCTATGGCGTAGTGGTTAAGAGCGCCGGCTATAAACATCAAGATTCCGAGTGCTATTCCAAGCAGTGACCTGAATAATAATAATAATAATAATAATAATAATAATAATAATAATAATAATAATAATAATAACATCGAAAAATACCTTAGGAATGGGAACCCAGGTTCGAAATTTCCGCAAAACATGAAGGCTGGCGGGTATATCAGCCGAAACGTTGTGTTAATAACAAGATGAGGACAAATATGCGTCAAATGTAAATAATGTAAATATTGTAAATAATGAACACGGCGAAAAGCACTCGGAAATGAGCTGAAAGGATGAAACAACTGGAAGGTGGGTAGATGTGGCTAACTTCTGCAGGACAACTTCGTTGCTTTGTGCACATCTCGGCCGTCTGGGCTTTTTAAGAACGAGTACTGGGTCGAGTCACTCGACAAAAAAATTCTTCAAAGTGGGTGCTCCAGCATGGCTGCAGTCGTATTTATCCTGAAAAACGTCTAACCATATTGGAGTACATGATCTTTCGTTTCGTGTGGAGAAGATGGGTTTCATTGGTCGAGATTTCTATTTACCGACGACCTTCACTCCAGCGACGCCTCGAGGTGCTGTTGAGTTGAGGAGGAAGATCAGGACGTGGACAAAGAGAAGCTCGACGACCATGGCAATAACGATGTTCATCATCATCATCTTGATCAAGTTGACTATCACGATGACTTCGATGGGCATATGTGTTAATTAGTGACGATTATCATAATTTTGGAGTTGTCACGTGGTTAGAGATCTTGTGTTGAAAATTGTAGCAACAACATCGTTGAAGAATCATTGTGGTAATTTAATAACACACAAGACTGTTAATTTCACTCCAAATTAATTTCATGAGGTATCAATATTTTCGTCGCACAACTGCGGCCTGGTCATTAACACAGTTCCGCTGCAACTCCATTAAATTTGTTTTGTGGGTTATTATGTGCAAGAATAGCTTTCCACGATGTGGATGGATCGTCAAAATGTTCATCATGATAGTGACGAAAACTACAATGATGATGATGATAATGATGATGATGATGATGATGATGATGATGATTATGTTGATGATGGCAACGATGGCGATGACGGCGATGATGATGACGATGATGATGTGGATGATGATGATAACGACGACGATGATGAGGATGACGATAATAATGATAATGATGATGATGATGACGACGGTGATGATGTAGGGGATGATAATGATGATGATGAGGATGTTGATGGCGATAATGATGATGATGATGACGATGATGATGACAACCATGACGACGACAGCGATAATAATAATGAGAGCCATGATGACGATAGCGATGATGATAATGATGATGATAAAATTGAACAGTTTTGTGGCTTATAAAATGCTAGAATGATTTTTACATAATTTTAAAGATGACAGTGATGATAACGATGATGATGACGATGATGGTGACGATGTTGTTGTTGTTGTTGTTGATGATGATGATGATGACAACAATGATGACGACGGTGACGATGTTGATGACAATGGTCTCGACGGCGACGACGACTACGCGGTCGACAACGATGTGATGACAATGAAAGTTTGTGCCAATGACTGATTATGATCACATTGTTGATGGTGATGATAATAATAATTATGATGATGATGATGATGATGATGATGATGATGATGATGATGATGATGATGGCGATGGTGATGAGTAACGATGAATGAAAATTGATGCTGACATCTTGCTGGCATCATTGTTCCTGAGATAATGATTTCCATCACAAGTTGCTATGGAATTGTTTTGTAATGGCATTTTGATCTATTAACGTAACTTATTACCATGATCCAGTATATATTCCACCCACCACCGCTACAGCTCACACACATACACACACACACACACACACACACACACACACACACACACACATGCATACAAACACACTCAAACGCACGAACACAAACACACACACACACACAAACACACACACACATACTAAAAATTCCTTTGATACAGAAACAGAAGTTATAAAGGATCGCAATGCTTAGCTATCACATGAAAGTGAAGTGTGAATATTTGATAAACTGTCACGGCTTATTAATCGTGACAAAACAAAGACTTTATATTCGTAGAAAAGAAAACATACAAGTCGAGTCAGAGGTGCATGTCGAAGACAAGTTATATACGCAAGGAGAGTTTAAAGGTCCTTGTATCACTCCATTCACTAACGCAAAGAGAGCATAGTTAATGGCGATATCAAAGGAGTCTCTATGTTTGTGATAAACAATGGAACTTTGATAGCCGTCAGTGTATTCAGGGTTAAGTGACAGCTAATGATATCTGTTCGTAAGAATGTCATTTTTAATGCAAGCCACTAGTTAAGTAATTACTGCTTCCAGAAGTCCCAGAGGTTTGGGTTAGTAAGAAAAATTATTCGATATTCGCCATTTTGATATTGATTATGTATGGTTACTTGTGATTCTGGGGAGTTAGTATTAGTTTAAACTAAAACTTATTGAAAATTTCTCTTCTTGCTTCAGACGTTTTCCTTCCGTAAGTATATGATTATATATGTGTATTTGTGTGTGCAAGTGTGTATGGAAGTGTATGTACATGTGTATGAATTAATATATGTTACCTGTATGTATTGCTTTTATACTACCTAACTTATTTTAATGACATATCGTGGCACTACGTCAGTATCGACGATGAGGGTTCCAGTTTGTCCGATCAATGGAACAGACTGCTCGTGAAATTAACGTGCAAGTGGCTGAGCACTCCACAGACACGTGTACCCTTAACGTAGTTCTCGGGGAGATACATTACGTTATTTGCCTTTACAGGACAAATCATGGTTTAGAATGATTTAGAATGAAGAACAGTTCATTTATATATAATGAACCTATTTACAATTAATCATAGATAAAATGCGAATTTAAAAATCAAAAATGGAGAATAAAATAAGCACACAATGAGCAGGTTAATCAGGTATTATGCTTGCGCTGCTAAAGTTTTACGTTAGATAAAGTCACAAAATAAGACAAGCATGTATGATACGAAAAGACAAAACGCATAAACACAAACATAATGTAATTGCATAATACTGATATAGCGGGTAGTCATTTCAGACAGAGCGATGAACTTCTACAGCGATTCTCGTTGCACAATGTCAAAGATTTTTTTGAAATTCTCGAATATGACCACAAGCAGCTACTAGAACTTGAGACTAGTTTAAATGGTGCTGTAAAACATATCGTCCATTTCTTAACATTGCTGGGTCTTCTAGTATAGGTTCATTAAATTTCTTGCTGAGTGGCATTGGGATCCGTACAAAACTCCACTAGGACAAAATCCAAACTCAGTTATATTTTTGAGGGAAAAGCACAATAAGCAACCCACACCCATTTTTTAATTTGATTTACAGATTCCGATTCTGATAAAAAAATCAACATTTCAAAATTTAAATCTCACCCCACGACCACCCTCGATTTTTCACAAACATTAAATCTCACCGTCTCACCCGATTTTTTCCAAAATTTGAATCTCACCCTTGATTTTTCCGTTTCTCAGTTTTTTGCGAAAATTATTTTTGGGTTCCACATAGAAAAATCCTTCCTATTATGTGTACAAAGCCTTAAATTTGGGCGAGTAGGATAGTCGATCACTCAATTTATCAACGCCGAACTGATGAAAGGTATAGTCTACCTTGGTGGAAATTGAACTCAGAACGTAGCGACGGGAGAAATACCGTTAAACATTTCGTCCAGCGTGCTAACAATTCTGCCACCTCGCCGCCTTGAATTCCGCATAGAAGAATGTGGGTAATATGATTCTTAAAAATCTTTTTTTCCTAAAATTTCAATTTAAAAAAAATAATAATAAAACCCCTCCCACTCTTCTCAAATTCACATTAATATTCCGGATGTTTTGAAACATTTTCGCTCATTTGTGCAGGCGTAGCTGATCTTCAGCCAGTAAATGCAGTAAAAACTTGAAGGTCTCTCCACATGTTAGAAATAACAGTCAAATCTCTTAAATTTATGTTTGATTATATGTAAACAAAAACGGAAATTGCGGTTGCGAAAAACCTTTATCTTTCCAAAATGCCAATGTTTAAATATACAAAAAAAAAAAAATACAGTCGAAAATAAATAAGTAGAATAAAATAACAGAACACAAGAGACTTTACTACCAAATGTACATGTTTATTTTTTAAATTCTAACATAAAAGGGAAGGCATTAACTTCAAATGTGCTTTTACAAGTCTAAAACATTCATCGTCAGCAGCATCATCATCACCTCCATCATCATCATCATCATCACCTCCATCATCATCATCATCATCATCATCATCATCATCATCATCATCATCATCATCATCATCATCATTATCACCACCACCACCATCACCGCCAAAACTGTGACCAGCAATAAAGCCACTGTTGCTACTACCAATAACAGCAAACAACTTAATTCACCGTAATCATCATTGTGATGATCAAATTGCTTAGAAACAATATTCGGCTACGTCTAGATAGTCACTCATTCTGCGAGAAATAACAGCTAAATATCCTTGAAATCTTATCACACTTTCTATAATAAAACCTACATACTGTTTACATTAATCAGACTGAGGTCCTGATCTTATTGTTGCTTTCGTTACGTTTCAGCTGTTGTACAATCCAGTCTTCTTCAGGTGTCTTGTGATTCTTCCACTTCGTCAACACGACTTCTTGATCTTTTATCTAGAAGGACTTTAAAATCCAGCCTGCCAGTTCTCGGCACTTCGCTGCCATCTTGATAATGTGCTTTTGAAATGATGGATCATTACACATACTGATCCTCAAGTCCCTCACTGTCTGTGACTCTGGGATTGCAATGCCTTCGGACATCTCAGAAATATACAATTGTAAACACCTACGCATTGGATAATAAGATATTAACTAATACTTTATATATACATAAGGTAAATAGTGAGAATGCCGTTTTCAGAATCAAAGGAATTGACTTAGGATAAAATAACAACAGTAGAGACCAACAAAGCCTAAAGGCCTGAAGCTGACATTATTTGCTACGACGAGAAACGAAAGATTATCACTGAAACAAAGGTCAACTGTTCTGCAGCTGTTTATGTCTCATCTGTAGTGTAAAGATCAACTATAATCCATCGTGAACCCTATAGGTTAAACTCTGACTTTAAATGAGATTTATTCCGTCGCTACAGGATCATTGGCTTCTGCAATATTAATAAAGATTAATCTAGAACCGTAGAAATGCTGTTTTTTCTTTCCAGTAAAGAACATGGAAGACTGATTCACATTCGCTTATCCAATTGATAACAATTATAATGGTACAGTGAGTATTTACAAATATTTCGAAAGACTGCCATTTTTTTCTGTCTCGTAAGGACACATTGCGTTCACAAAACGTGTATACGATATTGAGTGTGTGTGTGTTTGTAATTAAGCATGCATATATATATATATATATATATATAGATAGATAGATATGTGTGTGTGTGTATGTGTGTGTGTGTGTGTGTGTGTGTGTGTGTGTGTGTGTGTGTGTGTGTGTGTGTGTGTGTGTGTGTGTGTGTGTGTGTGTATACATATATATATACGTACATACATTCATGCATGCATACGTACAATCTTGTTTACATACACGCCTGCTTTGTGGTATTTAATCACAGGCCTTTACACTCTGATAGCAAATAATCTTTTATACTCTAGGCACAAGGCGGTGTGATAAGAAGCTTGCTCACCAACTACATCGTTCTGGGTTCAGTCCCACTGGGCGGCACATTCGGCAAGTGTCTTCAACTATAACCTCAGTCCGACCAAAGATTTGTTACTTGTTACGTCCCAGGAACTTATCGTTTCAGCAAAAGAATTTGGCAGTATAAGTACTAGGTTTAATAAACAAATCCGTGGTCGATTTGTTCGACTAATACTTCTCGAGTCGGCGCTCCAGCATGGCCGTAGTCAAACGACTGAAGGAAGTAAAAGGAAACGAAAGAATACATGCAACCATCCATAAATATACATGCATTCACTTACATTATATATTCTAATGTCTCTTGGAACGGCACGTATTACCCCGATCACATACGTGAGGCTACTTTTGTCTTTTATTCGTCTAAAGTTCGATAAAATAGACTATCCGTCGATTTAATCAACTAATCTTTCTTTCCAAGTTAGCAGCGTTGATATTTTTTCTCTTTTTCCATTATTTAGCTCTAAAAACGGGTCGGTTTGTTTCAAAAACTGTAGAAAGTCTCAGTAAAATAAAAAAATAAAAACGCCGCATTTGTTTTTGTTTTTCGTTTTTTTATTCAAGTTCACATCTTCCCAGAATCTGCTTTTCTTTTTATTCCTCCTTGGTCGATAAAATAAATGCCATTCATTTAATACAATGGCTGATTGAATCGACTAATGGATGATTAACTCGATTAGATCTGGCTCCCTAATATATCTTTGACCTTGAATGAATTTTTGAAATTATATTTCAAAACCCGAGTTTGAGAGATCACAGCTTCAATACTGAGGACATGTGGTAAGCATGTCTCGGTAAACAATTGCTGAACAGGGTTGATGGGCCATATGGCATAGTGGTAAAGAGCGTGGGCTACTAACCCCAAGATTCCGAGTTCGATTCCAGGCAGTGACCTGAATAATAATAATAATGATAACAACATCGAAAAATACCTTAGGAATGAGAACCCAGGTTCGAAATTTTCCCCAAGACACCTGATGAAGGTTGGAGGGTATATCAGCCGAAACGTTGTGTTAACAACAAACAAGATGAGGACAAATATCCGTCAAATGGAAATAATGTACAGGTTTTATGGGCAAAAGCAACTGGCAAGAAACACAGAGTAGACCAGGAACAAGATGGTTGGATGATATCCATGAGTTCGGTTGATCTCGCTTGAGGATCCAGCCGGGTCGAATGGAGATGGTTGTTTCTGACAGGACCCGATGGAAGGCGGCGTACTTAAGGATTCTGCACCCACGACTCTCACAGGATTAAGAAGGCGAAGAAAATGAGATGAGATGATGTTTCTAGACTTATATATCCTGGCTGTTATTTTGTTGTTATTTAGCGTCCGTTCAACTATCGTCAACCACCTTTATTATCAAAGACGTTGTAGCCATCTTTTTTTTCTCAGACAGAGTAACTAAAGTATCTTGACCTACATTATTCCAAAGGATTTCACCTGTTTGTTTTAACTCCTAATTTTAAGATCGTCAAATGTGATTTGAGGGTTATCTTGTTGAATGACTGCCATGAGGCTAAATTAATTCTTGGTTCAAGACCGTGAATGAACAGAGCGGTAGTGCATCGGTTCACATGTTAAACAGTACTTACTTCGCTTTATTTTCTTCTCTTTATCTTCACTGGATTAACTCTGCCTGTCACTTCCTTGGGAGTAATAAAATAATTCAATGAAACGTTTTTACTACAATGCAATTCTATCAAATACACTTTCTCCCTTTGGAAAATTATGTTGTTTACATATATATATATATATATATATATATATATATATTTCAATAAACAAACCCGTATTTCTATGCATAAAATAGATGATGTTAGTTCAGGCATCAAAGCCACATCTCACCTCCATTTTCAATTAACTGTTTTATTCGCAGAGCTGTATCGTTCCAACTTGCACTGCGACAGAAAAAAGGAACATTTCTAGATTAGTATTACAACCGTTACTACTACCACTGCTATTACTAAAGCTGCAGCTGTTGGAGTTTATTATGGTTTTTGTTTTGTTTTTTTTTTTCATCTTTTTGTATTTTATTGCTTCTGTGAATTTGCTCTGCTTGTTGAATTTTATTACCTTTTGCTCGGAAATCGATAATGCCATTTTTTGGTCGTTCGTTTGTATTTTTTTAGCCCGCAAATTCGAAGATAAAGCTGATAAACTATTCATTTCACACTCAAATGAAAAACTAGAGTCAACCAGCAAATTTTTTTCAGCGCTTTTATTTATTTATTTTTGTAGGGTTGGCACGGTATGGAAGGGGTATATATAACTACCTGACTATTCGTAATCAGTGATATCCATCAATTTTTGATCAGCTGTATTAACTTGGAGAGTAGAGAAGAAAATCCAAATGATGACTTTCATGCCTTTCCTAAAAGTTTTAGTGATGTAAATTAGATTAAAGAAATATGAAATAGATAAGGAGTGAGAATCGAAAGTAAAGTGAACACTTTATAAGAACACGGTAAACCTATTCCAAGTCGTGAATAGGTTTAAAGTGTTTACTACATATTTCGGAGATAACTGGAAAATTATTGAAAACATATTTTAAATACAGCTTTTGTGGTAGTAGAGAGGTGATAGTTCAAATATGGTGAGAGATGATAAAAATTGTATTTGAAAGACTAGCTGGTATTATTTTCTTCAGTATTGGCGATGGTGTGGTATTTGATGGCATTTGGGTAGAGAATAGAATGAATTTAAGACTATTCGAATGGTATTGTTTTGTTGACTTTGCTCTCAAAGATGGTTATTCTAATAGTTATTGGAGCTTCATTAGAATGCGGTCTACATCAGTAACATATAGTGTACTTTACTGTAAGGTGAAGTCTACCAAGACACTAGTCGACCCAATTACTAAAGATGCAACTCTCTGATCGACGGGCAAATGGCTCTGAAAGTCTGATAACAGCGGTTGAAATAACAGAAAATGTTAATTGAATGTCAGAGTGGCAGATCGTTTGGTCTAAGAGTAAAGCTGGTAGAGTCTATTGTATGCTTAAATATCAGACATGTTTCATAATTTCTTGGCAGCCGTCTGCTACAACTAGCAACAGACGGTAGAATTAATGGTTTTGACGGTCAAGGAGTCTTAACGCTGGTGAGAAACGACAAGAACAAAAAAAATTATCGAATTTATAGAACAATTATTCTGTTGAATACAAGGATTAAGAATTTGGTAGCGGTGTTAGAGAAGACGTTGAGGCTTCTCACAGTTTATTTGACCGAACATGCGCAGACAAGAGCAACCCTGTGCATACACATACAACATCTCATCGATACATTACATATAACACGAGTAAAAAACAAAGTCTAACACCAGTAAAGTTCAAATCAATTGGGATCAATCGAAAGCTTTCGATAGGTTGGCGTTTTCGTTTCGTGAACGTTACCAAAAGGGCTTCTGATTTCGCTCCTCTCTTCAGAGAAAGAATCATTACAATATTGGAGGCATCTGTGTCGATGGTCAAGTCAAATGGCTATCGATTGAAACCATTTAGTGTCACTTGCTCTGTCCTGCAATAATGGTTTCTGTAATCTCTTCTGTATTTTTAAAGTCTACAACCATTTCTGAGGATACTTTGGGTGCTGAGAGTCACCCCGATTGAAATGTGTCAACATATGCAGACGACATTATCGAAATGTTGTCGGTCATCACAAAACTCGAGGTTGTCATCATCATCATCCTAAGGAAATATAAGGCGATGCCATGAACAAATCCTAACCAAGACAAATCGATGAGCTTGCAGATCAGCACCTTGAGAGGTAAGTCCATGATGTCTGTCTGCGTTTTTGGGCTCTGAACAGACAAACGAGATAAACTTCTTGGTATTTGAGATCTGGTTTGTTTCAGAGTTTTAGGGAAATAGGAATCAGATGAGGTTACCAGAAGGGTGACTAGGTTTACCCAGAAGTGACTTTGCGGTAGCAAATGCCTATTTCGTCTATGTAACGTAATACTATCTCACTGTCGTGCCTTTCCCCATCTTTCACCCGATAACATTGGAGTGTCTACCCTTCTATTTCTAATGGAGAGAGCACGTTCCACAGACGTTTCAATTGCTAACAACATGCTTTTCGTGGACAACTAGATAGACCGCAGCTGCAGAAATGCAAACAAGCACTGAGGCGGCGGCATCTACAGCTATTTCTCATTTTATCTCTTTCTGTGATTTCGGTTGTCTAAAATGTTTCTTCTGTTTTTTGTTTTTGTTTTTTTCCCGAAGATTAGCAAGCAGTCAGCGGATCGAGCTTTTGTGCCAGAAGAAACTATTTGAAAATGACTAAATTAAAATGGAAAAAGAGAGTATATGGTGTTTGAATTATAGGCACTAGTCCATCTGTGTCTCATCATACTGGACAATGAAACGATGACAAAAGCAACAGCACCAAAATCAAACACCAACGTCAGCAGCATCAACAGCAACGATACTAGTATAATGATGGAGAATTTTCCCTCGCTGTAAGAGCAAGGACCCAGCGTTTCCCTGAGGATACAGACTACATAACAGAAAACTATAAATTTTATATGGTGCACAAGTCGTCGAAGAAGTGAGTGCCACCAAACGTAGAACGATATCATATCGATAAAATGATAAACTATCAGACTGTTTTATATCACTTCATATCAAAGGAAATTTGGGATTTGAAGCAAAAGGAGCTGAAGATGTACAGCAGAATACAGCAGTCGCAATATATCACAATGAGCAATGTACAACAAGTACCTCACAAGAAATCGCACAGATACTACTTAATATGAGACGACGTATTACAAAATTACCAATGGTTGGTGTGGCGTCACACAAAGGATCACAAGAAGTGGTGGCAATGGTGGAAAAAAAACCGAGAAGTCATATGGCTTGAGCTACCTCAGTACAAAACCGAACTGAGAAGTCCATGTGTTGATTACACCTGAAGATGTTTCTGCGTCAATGAGTGTGATCAAAAGGGAAGCGTGTATAGTATAAATGCTATTCGTGCAGGAGGATAGAAAACTTCAAGGATTTTTGCACTACAAGAGAGAAAATTAAATTGGTACCAACTCTTCCTGTTACTAATATCTCAATCATAGCCGCTACAAAACATACGTCAACAAGATCAACAGTTACAACAAATAGAGAAAAACCAAAAGTTATTACAGAAAATGAAATTTACGATGAAGAACCCTCCTAATGAAAACAGCATTTACACAAGCACATACATGCAAGAGCAAACTAAGGCATATACAGATATGGCCTTGAGTCCAAGACACATTTGTGTTTAGCTATTGAAAAGGTTTACATATTTTTGACAAATAGCCATTTGCGAATTTGCTACTTTTATAGGCATTACAAGATGAACTCCAAAGAAGTATCAATAAGAACAGTTCTTTGCCGTGTTCGTTTTTTCATGTCAACTCCCAGGCGTTTTTCTTTCAATTTAATTCTGGCTTTATAATTTTTAAGCACGCCGGTCTTCAGTTAAAAGTCCTTTAGTCGATTTAAAACAAGATCTGGGAGTCAAGTATCAGTAATTTTACACAAACTACAAGATAAAAATTTGGCATTTCTGTGGTTATGCACAGTTACAAGTTCAACTTCATCACCGGGTTGCAGATCAATACTGACGTGGACTTCTGTCATATGAAAGAATAGCTTCTTGCCTTCTTTTTTTTATCGACCCATAAGGTCTTCTCTTAAAAATTTCTACAGAAAATGGCTGCAGTAGTAACAGTAGTCTCCAAATTATTTTCATTCAGAAAATAGAATTAAAATTCTATTTTCTGAAATGCTGATAAAAACAACGAACAGAGACATAGCACCAAACTTAAACAATTATATTTGTATGATAGAAGACACAAAGGAGAATAATTTTGGAAATATTAATTTGAACGAGAAAAAAACATTACGAAAAGCAATGACAACATCAGTAATATTTCATATCTCGTAAATGTTGTGATTTAAAAGGAACAACTGGACTTGAGGGAACTTAAGAAGAAAAGGAGCAGCTGAAATGTTTTTGAAACGTTGAAGCGCCTTGCCTGAGGAATTAATATACGAAAAGACAACGTGAGAAATAACGCTTCTGTTTCACAAAAAATTTCCCCGAATTCGAAGCTGAAAGAAATACAGGCTGAATTTGAAGGTAAAGGAAATGTACGCCGAATTTGAAGTTGAAGGTAATACATGCCGATTTTGAAGAAAATCCACGCCGATTTTGAACTCAGAACGTAAAGACGGACGAAATGTTACTAAGCATTTTTCCAGACGTGTTAACGATTCTGCCAGCTCACCGCCTTAAATAACTTTATAAATGAAGGCATGTAAACTACTGGGTTAACCAAAAAATACTCAAAAGTAGAAAAAGAGTAAAATGTCAAGAATACTCGTGTAACTCGAACCTATATTAACTATGGCAATTAGAGGCTCTAAAAGTCAACGACAAAGAAACACATCTAACTTGCTCTCCTGTTTAGAAATTTTGTTCTTCCACGCAAATATTGTAATTTGTTTACATTTTAAGAATTTTGGCACTTCGAGAGATACAGGGTCTTAATCCAATATGCTACACCGTATTATTTATATCTTTATCTACTTCGAGTTTCATCGTTAAACATCATTTGCTTCCTATCTCTTGAACTCGGCGATATGTGGGATGTAATGGAGAATTCATAGATAGAGGACGAAAATGTTACATATTATTATTATTATCATTATTATTATTATTATTATTATTATTATTATTATTATTATTATTATTATTATTATTATTATTATTATTATCATTATTATTATTATTATCATTATTATTATTATTATTATTATTATTATTATTATTATTATTATTATTATTATCATTATTATTATTATTATTATTATTATTATTATTATTATCATTATTATTATTATTATTATTATTATTATTATTATTATTATTATATAATTCATATAGCAAAAAAATGTACGCAGAAATAATAAGTATATGATAAAGCAGACTGTATGTAAAACAAGAGAGTTATATAGAAATTAAGCATCCACTCGCGTTGATGAGGCTACCCTAGGTTTTTTATTACACTTACACTGTATTTCTTTCTTGTATCGTTCATAGTACGAGATTCCAAGATGTTCAGCAACGAACTTTGAGTCATAGTGAGCAACAGAAGATCCACATTTTCTGGAACGTTAAAATATAAAAACTTAGGAGAGTCTATCTGATGTTTGTAGTAGTATTTTGTTCGTTTATGCTGTATAAAGTGTGGTCCCAATCCTTCTCAGTTCCTACTCCGTCTGGATATTTCTTGTGTACATTGTATAAGACTCTTATTAGAGCCTTTTTTCATTATTCATGCGAATGGCTATGAATTTTTATATCTTTGTTTGGATGAGTTGGTTCCATATCATAGGATATTGGCTCTCTTCCATGAGGTATGACTTGTTCTTGAGTGGAAAGAAACCCCGCCTCTTTGCTAATGCACCCATCTCATGTTGTTATAGATTTTTGGCTTTCCTGTTGGGTCTTTTCGTTTTGTTTTTTTCTTTTTTTCATTTTTAATATTAGAATGCCTTCTTACTCCCAACGACCTCAGTCTGGTCTCCATTCTCGTAAATGAATGCTACTGCTACTCTGGACTTCCTGAACCTATACTACTAGCTGTTGTTTCTGTGGTCAATTCACCGTATATTCGCCGGTTGTGATTGGGAGATGGAGTTTGGGAGTTTCATATTTCCCCTCTGGTAATCAAGGGAGGAAATTTTATTTGCCTAATCAAGAGTTGAACGTGGTGTCTCTTTTGGAGTTTGTGTGAAGCATGTTTTTAAATGGGTTTTCCATCTAAGATTCTCTTCTGAGCATCCACTACACTATATAATTCTGGTATTGTTTTGAGAAGCCTTTAGTATTTATTTCTCCTTGAGGATCCTAGCCGAAAACATATTGCTAAGTGTTACATCAGTGCTGACCAGTGTTACATCAGTGTTGACTGTTAGCCAGACGGTGACCGCGCGGCGTTCCTTGTGTTTCTCCTTCCCAAATACAGAGGAACCAGCTTATAGGAAGATGTGTCACATACTATTTAGATTCGCGCATTCACCCCATCCTAAGTTTTAATGGGGGCACACATAGAGGCATATGTCCTCTCTCACCCACTGCAGGCTATTTCATTTGTAATATCTGCCAGGGCTGTCGATAACTCTAGCTTTTGGTTACTTGGAAAGTCCTAAATATATTACATTACTTCTTTCACCGTTTTCTAAGTCTGATTGTGAAAAACTGGCATCAATTCAGTAGATAAAATATACTCAAGCTTTCGGGCTTTCAGCAAAATGCCTCACACCGAGAGGCGTTGGCTTGAAAGTTTACACCAGAAGTAAAACTTGCCTACAAACTACATTTGTTACTTTCGTTGAGTACATATCAACTCGATCTAATTCGTTATAATTAAAACGTCTATATTTGTCTGTTAGTGCATCAACTTTTGTGTTGCATTTAAAATGTTATTCTGTTTTCAGTTTCTTTACTAGGTGAGAAATATACTATTGTGTACATTTCCAGATTTTTATTTGTGGACATATATATTATGTCGGTGATTTGAAAGATGAAAAGAAGCTTTGTCGTAAAATAAAACACAAATCATGTTTCTTTTGTCAATCTCTGCAGCGGATAACATTACGAAGTTATTTGTGTGCCAGTATTTTTTTGTTAAAATTTCATTTCATCTTTGAAGATTTTGCCATCCTTCCTTTGCCACGGAAAAGCTGCGCGTCGAATTTCACTGTAGATTTGGTTGAAGGCCTGAATCGTCCTACGCACAACTGCAGCCATTCAATGCAACACATCCGGATAAAGCATCAAAATAGGACGACAGCACAGAAGAAGGTTTCGTTAATGTAACTGACGAACCCCGCCGCCTCAAAAATTTCAGGCCTTGCGTTTGTTAGAATTATTACAGTTTGGGAAAAATACCTTGTGTTATTTGATCCATTATTCCACCTTCTGAAATCAAATCCCGCCGAGATAAACTTTGCATTTCACACCGAGGTCGACTTTTTCTTTCATCCTTTCGTGGTCGTTAAAATAAGTAACAGGAGAGTGCTGGGGTCGATTATATCGACTGATCCCTTTCCCCCAAATTGCTGGCCTTGTACTAAATTTTGAAATCGGTAGTAGTAGTAGTAGTAGTAGTAGTAGTAGTAGTAGTAGTAGAAGTAGTAATAGTAGTAGTAGTAGTGCGGTGAGCTGGCAGAATCATTAAGGACGCCGGGCGAAATGCTTAAGCGGTATTTCGTCTGTCTTTACGTTCTGAGTTCAAATTCCACTGGGGTCCACTTTCATCCTTCCACTTTTCATCCTTTCGCGGTCGATAGTTTAAGTACCAGTTACACACTGGGTCGATGTATAATTCCTTCCCCAAAATCTGAGGCCTTGTGCTTCCAGTAGAAAGGATTATAATAATTAGTAGTAGTAGTAGTAGTAGTAGTAGTAGTAGTAGTAGTAGTAGTAGTAGTAGTTGTTGGTGTTGTTGTTGTTGTTGTTGTTGTCGTCCTTTTTGTTGCCGTCCTTGTTGCAACAGCCTTACGACATCAAGTTATAACCCTTTTGTGTATCATTCTGTTCGACCCTCCACGGTTGAGAAATAAAAGAAATAGGAGTAGCAAGTTGGCCGCTATTCAATCGATTTTACATCTTGCGTTACAACTTGTTGCATTGTGGCAAATTCATAAATCGATATTACTGATGCAGCCAGTCGACAGAAAAAGTAGACAGTATTTAGCATATTTCCTTTTACGTTCTGAAATGAAATGCCAACGAGGGAACTCAAGCTAAAGAAGTAACTCACCTTAGCAGATGTGGAAAACTAAATCATCGATGTTTCGAAAGCCATTGAAGAAATCAAGCTTGTTGAGGAACCTTTGAGCTTTGAGTCAACGAAGTAGCTTTCACATGACCAATTGGCATCAGCGAAATAGCAGACAAATGTACTTCAGATCACTACATACCATCTTAAAGATCGTTAAACAGGCGTTGGAGTGGCTGTGTGATAAGTAGCTTGTTTACGATCCACATGGTTCCTGGTTCAGTCCCACTGCGTGGCACCTTGGGCAAGAGCCTTCTACTATAGCCTCGGGTCGAACAAAGCCTTGTGAGTGGATTTGGTAGACGGAAACTGAAAGAAGCCCGTCGTATATATGTATATATATATGTGTGTGTGTGTGTGTGTGTGTGAGTGTGTGTGTGTGTTTGTGTGTCTGTGTTTGTCCCCCCAACATCGCTTGACAACCGATGCTGGTGTGTTTATGTCCCCGTAACTTAGCGGTTCGGCAAAAGAGACCGATAGAATAAGTACTAGGCTTACAAAGAATAAGTCCTGGGGTCGATTTGTTCGACTAAAGGCGGTGCTCCAGCATGGCCACAGTCAAATGACTGAAACAAGTAAAAGAGTAAAAGAGTAATATAATCTGTAGATGCACTTTTCCCTAAAATGCCTTATTTCCGGCGTACACGTCGAAGTTTACAGACCAAAATGTAGGTGTACTAAAATGTTAGGTCAACTTATATATCAAGACGATTTTTGAGGACTAAGAATTCCTTGTGGAATGTGGCAAGGTTAGGACATTTGATTGTTTACACTACGTGTTTGCATTATATAAAACATTAAATTGTATACCTTGAAATACGCATGCCATGGAAGAGTTTACCCGATGTGAGTTGATTTGGGACTAAAAAACAATCAATACAATCATATTTTCTATTGAAACAAGGACAAAATGATCGAGTTTAAATAATGATTTACCGGGCAGATAATGAAGATAGCAATATCGGCTACTTGAAAAAAGTTGACTTCATATAATGTGTTGTTTAAACTCTGATATCTTGCTTTTCTCTCATTATGTCGCTTCTCAAGTTAGCTAACCTCTTGACATGTTTAACTATTAATATGTTGCGGCTTCTTCGCACATATCAGAATATATATTTGTTCCTTACTTTTCATTAGTTTCTGCTAGTCATAATTAGGCGTCACTGTTCTTATGACATGTCATCCATCTCTGTATTGAATAGTTCGTAATTTATAAAATAAGATGTCTTCAGTAGCTACTTCATATTTTTTATCGATTTTTCTTTAGAGAATAGAGGAAGGCCGATATATTATAGAGGAAATAACATTTTAATTGTTAACCCTTTTTGCATGAACTTTTTATCATGTGTTGCATCTATAATATTGGTTTTAAATTTTGGCGCATGACCAGCAAATTCAAGGGAGTAAGAAAGTAGATTATATTGACCCTAGTGCTCAGCTGGTACTTAATCTATCAACTCCAAAAGTATGAAGGGCAAAGTCGACCTCGGTGAAGTTTTCACTAAAAACATAAAGACAGACGAAATGCCGCAAAGCACTTTTACTCGGTGTGCTAACGATTCTTATTTCTTTATTGCCCACAAAAGGCTAAACATAGAGGGGACACACAAGGATAGACAAAGGGATTAAGTCGATTACATCGACCCCAGTGCGTAACTGGTACTTATTTAATCGGCTCAGAAGGGATGAAAGGCTAAGTCGACCTCGGTGGAATTTGAACTCAGAACGTAGCGGCATTTCACCCGGCGTGCTAACGATTCTGCCAACTCACCGCCTTCGGTGTGCTAACGATTCTACCAGCACGCCGCCTTTGTTGTATGTATAATATTAGAGCATATCCGTGCATTTTCAAGACAATATAGCACTACAGCTTCTTACAGATTTTGTCAACTTCATATTGTAGCATGTATTTATAACCGGGTAACGTAGGTTAATATAAATTTATGAGCTCAAGCATCACTGTGAGGCTAAGAAGTTCGATTAGCAGTCAAATTATTGCAGGGTCAATCGCACTTTACAGCAAATTGCGCCAATGACTTCTACAATAGCCTCGGCTTTACCAGTATATTCGCAGTGGAATTTGGTAGACGAGCACTGTGTGGAAATCCGCTACATCTGTGTGCTTGTGTATGTATGTGCGTATGTATAAGTGTATGTGCCTTTCGGTATATGTAGTTGTCATTGGTCCGTGTCAAATGATCCAGATGATCACAAATAGCAACATAAAATTAACCATGGACACAGCGTAGAACTGCTGACAGGATACAACTGACAAACACCTTAGCCCCTGCTCTGATGCTTCATTCACGATACATTTTCTGGCGTTTCTGTTGTTGTTGCTGATGTTGTTATTGTGGTTGTTGCATATGGTGACATGGACTTTATTTTAAATAATGTCTTATACCAAAGAAGGTATTAGTTTTATTAGTTTTGCCATCTTGTTATGATTCCCTCTGTGCAACGCGATTGTCATCACAACTTACCCTTAAAAAGATGTATTAAGGAAAAAAAAAAAATATATATATATATATATATATATATTTTGAAAAGACTGCATCGATAAAGTCAACTAAAACTACTTCAATATACTTTTTCATATAAACTTTTATGACATGAATACAGGGAAAACGAATACAAAAAGATACAATTGACGGTTAGTATGAAATATTGCTTCAAAGAAGATGAAAAAAAGAGATATCAACACCAAACGGAAGCTGATATTGAAAACGATTTGTGATAAGATCATATGAGATTTCTCATTGCACACTGACCATATAATGGAGGAATATATTTCGCTGTATCACATAGTAAAGTCAAAGTTAGAGAAACAGAAAAAAATGGAAAATATCTGTATTTAGCCAATGAAGATTGACAATTCAGGGAATTGTGAATTAATGTTGCTGTATTGTCATAGGAGCGCTACCAACAAAACCAAAGATATTGTTTAGAATATTGAATGACACTTGGATTTGAGGAACAAAGGATAGAGATTCAAGAAGCTGGAATTTTTCTGTTCGCTAGAAATTTTTGAAATTTCAGGAAGCTAGTATTATCCAAAACTCATAATATGAATTCATTACGGCTAATCTAAAACTAATTGTATTATTGATAATAATAGAAGGGTGTTCAGCTGGCAAAATTCTCAACACACCCAAACAACTTCTCAGTGTTATTTTCGTCCGTCTTTATGTTCTGAGTTCAAATTCCGCCGGTCTCGACTTTGTCTTTCGTCCTTTCGTTAACACTGGAGTCGATGTAACTGACCTATGCCCTTCCCTAAAATTTTAGACCTTGTGATTAAAGAAGAGGTTCTGTGCCTAAACTGTTGCACACCAACCATAACCTAGTTTATATTTCTTCTTTTAAATACTTATACTTTTGGATAGGATATTGTGTTTTACTTTCCATTTATCTAAGCTATCGAATTTAGCCCGAACGCCCAGTATCTCCTCTATTAGATATTGAACAATATAGACATAGTTTCCAGTGTATCGTAGCGCTAGCAATGTCACGCACACACACACACACACACACATATACACACACACGTGTGTGTCTATTTGTATGAATGTATGCTTTGTATAGTTATGTATGTGTATGTATTGTCATAATAATTGTGATGATTTGGGTAAAAATTGGTTTTAAATTAATTTTAATTAATTAATCATGTATCTAAGCTACATAATTATAGAAATAATGATGTTTATTGTTAATGAGACAGCCGTTGAGCACAATTAAATTATGAACTATATGTGGAAGGTGTATCTATTGTTTTGAATGTATGTATGTGCGTATACACACACATATATACACATATTCACACACATATATATACACTTATATATATATATATGTGTATATATATATATGTGTGTATATATGTATATGTATGTATATATATATATATATATATATATGCATACATATGTATAGAGAAAAGCGAATATGCATATATACATGGATGGGTGTGTGTATGAGTGTATGTGTGTGTCTGTATGCGTGGGTAGGTAGGTGTATGTAGGTATATCTTGAAACAGGAGATTAAGAACATTTTTGTTATTATTTATTCACCATTACACGTGTTACATTTGCTAATAGAAGATAGCATATACGTCTCTCCTTCATTTACAATTTTGCATCTCCTATTATCAACTTATCAGGTCTGATGGTGAATAAATAATTCCAAAGAATCTTCTATTCTTGTGTTATGATATTATTACACTGCAAACTATAATTGCAGCATTTTCAACTGATAGACATGATTCACAAATATTACATCACATCTTCCTACAACAGATTTGGAATACTGAAATAATCTGATTTGCTTCGGATTTTAACCATACACACACATACACACACACACACACGCACACACATGCTTAGGACTTGGAATTGAAAAAGTCTCAATGACTGAAACCAGTACTAAAATGCTTTCCATGATAAAATTACTTTAGCAGTGTTCAATCCCACTGCGTGTCACCTTGGGCAATTGCTTTCTACTATAGCCTCGGGCCGACCAAAGCCTTGTGAGTGGATTTGGTAGATGGAAACTGAAAGAAGCCCGTCGTATATATGTCCGTGTGTGTGTGTGTGTGTGTGTGTGTGTGTGTTTGTCCCCCACTATCGCATGACAACCAATATTAGTTTGTTTACGTCCCCGCCATCTGGTGGCTCGGATAGAATAAGTACTTGGCTTACAAAGTCCTGGGGTCGATTTATTCGACTAAAAGGTGGTGCTGCAGTATGGCCGCAGTCAGGGATTCTTTTCAAAAGTGGAACTCCAAACAATTCTTCATAACTTTATCTGCATCGATTTTCACAGTTAAAAAAAACAAAAGAAATATTTCACGTTCTCTTGAAGTTTCTAAATGATTATGACGCCAGAAAAAAATGTATATTCACATGTATGTACACATATAGTTATACATATACATAAACACACACACACACACACACACACACACACACACATATATATATATATTCTTTTTCTTGTTTCTATTTTTTTACCAATAATCGTTTTGCCGCGTGTTCGATTCTCAGATCTATACCACCACAAATTCCATAGTAGAAACGTCTATTTTATTACTAGCACTGTGAAGACATGTGACGCAGGGATTTTGTTGTTGGGCCAATAATCGTTTAGCCGCGAGTTAGATTCTCAGATCGAGCAGTGCCTTATGCTCATGACCAAGACACTTCGTTTCACATTACTTCAATCCACTCAGCTTAAAACGAATACCAATAACAGACTGGCATCTCATTCATTAAGGTTGTCGTCGGGTCTATATCAGCTTTTTATATCCTGTCTTCAAAACACTGGGACATGCATTTGAAGTGAGAATCCACCCCTATTTGTAGCAGGTCTAGCGTTAGCATAATGACTTTTACCCCGGTTGTTTTTATTTGCCGTTGTTCTTGTCAATGTTGTTGCAATTTAGCTCCGATTTATCGCTGACAAAACGATCAGACCTAGGAGTACATGGCACTCGAAGCCATGACCATAACATTTATTTTGTTCTGGAATAATGTACTCGTGACAATGTTTCCTAACGTACCCTTTTATTAGACAATGCATTTCGGTTTGAGGGGTATTTGACTGCTACTTCTAACAGGTCAAACGACTTTCTTGTAACTTCTTTGTAGCGATTCGTGATTGTTCCTGGTTTAGCTGAATTTCCTGTTGTTGATTTGGCTTTTAAATGTCGTTGAATTCATCGTAATCGTCCTTATCAATGTCGATGCTTTTATTGTTGTTGATGTTGTAGCTGTTGTTTTCGGTGGTGGTGGTGGTGGTGGTGGT
>NC_068985.1:99068803-99072179 GCF_001194135.2 Octopus bimaculoides | reverse complement strand
TGGCGGTGGTGTCGCGCTTTAATAGTGGCAAGAATTATCTGGTATGCTGCTTATCAGTTTGCAGTCGAAACGTTTGTCATATTGGTGTTACGATAGATTTCTTTCTTGTTTTCTTTTTAAAATAATTCATTTTGTCAGTAAGATGGTGCTTTGCGGAACCATAACCATCTATCAAACAATCACAGACGCAAACATACACACATACACGCATACACACGCACACATATGTATATATATATATACACATGCATATACATACTTTCACACACTTGCATAAAAGACATTTTTACGGGTAACACTAACATGCTCACACATAATCGTGGACACATATAAATACACACACACACACACAAACATGCATTGATAAATATATATATATACACTCTCATACACACATATATATACAGATACACATCCACATACTGAGAGCTACAGCAACGTCTATGCGCACACATAATCATAAACACTTGTATACACATTCATAAACATATTTATATACACTCGTACACAGCCTTATATATATATGTGTGTGTGTATGTGTGCGTGTGTGTGGAGAGAGAGAGAGAGAGAGAGAGAGAGAGAGAAAGAGAGAGACAAGAGGGAAACACACACTGAGAGTTACTACATCGGCACATAATCATAAACAGTTAAGCACACATTCATAAGCTTACATACACAGTTATCCATGTGCACAGGTATACGGATACATACACACAGCACTACTAACACAAACCTCCACACATACATACACTCGCACACAATAACCTCGGTTGTTAGGTCTAATCTCACCTGTATCTCTCTCCTGCTAACGAGGAGATTTAATCAATGGAATAATTGTGTGGTTTTCTTTTTCTTTTTCTTTTTTCTTCCTTATTTTATTCGAGTTTTTGGGATTTTCTGAGTTTATCATCAATATTTTTTCTTCTTATTTTTGGTTTTTTTTTTTTTTAACATTCCGTAAAATAGCACCAATTACTGATCTGGTATCAGCGACCAGAACACGAATAACATAGATTGAAGTCAGCAACCCACATGAGCAGCAACCCACATGAGCAACAACACGTGAGAGTAACTTGGTACATAGCAACCGTTAATACACAGATTGGTTGGGAAGAACGAGAGAATTGGCTGCTACCAGAGAAAAAGAAAAGAAAAACAAGCACGGAGACATGGAAGTAGTAGTAGCAGTAGTAGTAGTAGTAGTAGTAGTAGTAGTAGTAGTAGTAGCAGCAATAAAAGTTGTGACGATGTTTGTAGTAATAGTAGTAGTACTAGTAGGAGGAGGAGGACGGGGAAGGAGCAGGAGCAGGTGGAGAGGCAGGGCAGAAGCAGGAGGAGCAGCTGCAGCAGTTGAAGTGGTGATAGTGGTTGTAATAGTGAATGTAGTAGTAGTAGTAGTAGTAGTAGTAGTAGTAGTAGTAGTAGTAGTAACAATAAAACCAACAACAGCGTGAACCGTAACAGGACCATGAGGAGACAAATGTTGTCGCTGACCCTGCAGGAAATACAAGGCAAATCTCAACCAAATGAAATTATTTCCGTCTCAGAAAAAAATATAATCGATCCTACTATACCCAAGGGCCAAACAAAGCCTTACGAGTGGATTCAGTAAGCAGAAACTGGAAGAAGCCCGTCATATATATACATACTGGTCTTGAAACCGCCCCTCGGGCGGGTTTCGGGTGAGCTCTTGCGAGGGGCACCTTTTACACCTTCAGTCCTACTATCTGGCCGCTTCGCGGCCCTCTATCCTTGTGTAATGTAATGAACTCGGACACATTCATTGTATATGTATATCCTGGTATTAATTATCCAATACCCCATTCCAAACTCCCTACCAGACATATATCCACACATCCATACCCATACACTCAATACGTATACTTCCCACGCACGTATACCCTAAACCGTATGTCCCATTAATTTGTTCTTCATTCAACATGTAACGTAAATTCCATCTCATTTTCCCCATTTGTCTCCGATGACGGAATAACCCATATTCAGAAACAGCTGTAAGACTGAATTTTTTCTAAAATAATAATGATGTATATGACTTGAAATGTTTACTTTGCCTTAACGTTTGTTGTCCACTTTAACAATTATATATATATATATATATATATATATATATATATATATATATATATATATATATACACGAATCGAAACGGGTTAAAAATAATGGTCATTCCTCGACTGGAGCAAATTTGGCTTACAGCTGTTTCTTACAAAACAAATTAAAATACCCACAGCAAAGTAATGGGAAACGAGCTTTGTATTCAAACGCAATGAATCTATAACAAATATATAAGGTTTTGTTAAAGAAGTCCCTTGAGTTGTTTGTAGGTCGATTTGATAGTGCAAATAAGAAAAAGTGGTGATATTCAGTTAAAATACACGTAGATACTAATATAGTAGTTTTTTTATATACTCTGTGATGGCATTCATAATTTTTAGAACGTCGGACAAAATTCCTCTGCAGTAATTTTATTCTGTATGTGCCCGTGAGTGTTCTAAGTTCAAAATTTTGCCATTCGTTGATTGTTGTCGTTAGTGTCAGATACAACTTTTCAATATTTTTATAAGTCCTATGCGCATCTAAGCCGAGATGATATGAAGACTTCGCTACCATTATCCTCTTTGTCCAACGCAACAGGTGTAGGACCCCGTTCGCTATTCTGTTAAAACGAGGATAAACGACAGCATAGAAACTGGTAAACAACGTTGACATGGCCACTGACTCAGAGATTCCTTCAGCTTCGCGTAAAATCGGTTAAAACAATTTAATGCAACCGAAGAGTTCATCGTTTTTATCTTTTTTGCCCATTGTACGTGGAAAATGATTGGCAGCAAGCAGCTTCCAGCAGTTATGTGATGGACCGCGGAGAGATAGAAAACGGTGGACTATTCTGTATCGTGTGATGTAATAACAGCGGTTAATGGTAAAAGATTAATGGGGGAGTCTAGCGACTGAATATCTTCAAAAGTAAAAATAGGTGGCGTATAAAAAAATACTTTGTTTACAAAAGTTTATTTCCTTCCTATTTAAAAGGAAGATCATACGCAAAAACAAAATAAAAAATGCAAGCCATATATTTATATATATACAAATATATGATGGAGATATTCATACCACATGTATTAGATTATTTCCACAATATCGATATATTGTTATTCTTTCCTTTCATGTTTGAATACAGAGTATTAGATAATAGCCTAAAAGGAAAATAAGTGCGTAATCATTGAGAAGCCTTTGAAAGAACGGAATATAAACTGGTGCTTTGCATTACGGAACTTTCAATTTGCTTTATGAAATTGATTGATAGCATAATGTCACCAGCTGATATATATATATATATATATATATATATATATA
>NC_068985.1:99064676-99067465 GCF_001194135.2 Octopus bimaculoides | reverse complement strand
ATATATGTATGCTTGTGTGATGGCGTGTGCTTATGGATAGTTTTAATGAAGATTCTTAGATTCACATTCAGAAATGAAAATGGAAGAAAATGAATACAAATATATAGTTAATCGGTGTAAGTAATAAATAGATAAGTTTTGAAGCAAGAACATTTTTTACTCTTTTAGTTTTATGCTCCTGCTATTGTTATTTAAAGTGCGTTTATCATTTTATACAATTTATCATTTTATATATCATTTTAGCAAATTCTATTAATCCAGTTGTTATTGGCTTTATAATTTATTATTTTTCGTTTGAAAGTCTAAATCATACTTTGTTTACAATATGTTCGGAGACTTTTATGGAAAGTAAAACACCTGTACTTTATGTAGAGGCTGACAATAGGTAGAGAGAGAAAGAAATTTTATTCGATTGTCTTCACTGTCGCCTACCATCGATGTCGGCTGCCATCCTTGTTGCTATCAATTTTCTTGGTTTTCGATTTTTATATTAGATTTCACTTTATCCAAGATCAATCGTGGTAATACAATAAAAAATAATGCAATAGTTCGTATGAAAACCAAAAGATTGCTTCTGGTGCTTTGTGCATGAAAATTATAAACATTTTGAGTTAAAAATTCAGAAAAAGACAACGTATCATTGTTGTTCTCGTTTTATTATGTATCTATGTGAATAGTGAACTTATGAATAACGCATTTCTAAAGCTTGGTCTCTTTGAAACTATGGACTCTCTGAAGCTTTAAATATTATTTTTGAAAATATATGATTGTACTTGGACGCTTCCTTCGATGCGTTAAATAGCCGCAGTAAACCATTTGATAACTACTGTGTCACACTGTAAAATTGCAATTAATTTTAGAATTAATAGTGAGTAGCGTCCGTACTTATATTTTGAATTAGAAGAATTTTGGATTCGTTTTCACGAAACATTGTTCGATATATACAAATGTCTGAAATATTCTTTAAAAGCAAAAAAGAAAAAACAATTATACAACTCGCAAGAGAGGTTGTGTGGTTAGTAGCTTGCTTACTGCGCATGCGTGACTCAGTGTTGTTTTTGCACTGGTATTGTCAAGACGTTGCTTTCGCAGCGCTCTTGAATTGAAGAAATCTGAAGGCCACAGCTATAAGGTAAGACTTCTTTTTTTGAGGATTCAGTGGAGGTTTGTTGTTTGTGTTTTTCTTTTTTTCTAACAAGAAATCTCTACTGGATTCCGAGCATTTGTCTGCCTGTAGTTGTGCTTAGTGTCTCACATAGCAATGAGGTGCTTGAGTGAAGCACTGAGCCTGGCTCGGTGCTGGTGGAGCGGAAAATAATTAAGAGGCTTAGAGCTTCGTATTGTAGGGACATGTGGCATATTATGAAAAATGTAAGAGGCTTAGTGCCTCATTTGTAAGGACCTGTTAAAAAAAGAAACGAAGAACAATGTTTTCGAGAAGCAGCGATCGGCGGGCGTCGTTTGCCTTCCCTCATCAATTTCATTATTTGCTTTATCATTCATTCATCTTGTCATTTGTCCAGCCCGCAGCTACTACCTCTGTATACGGCTTTTATAGCCAGTTAAATTGAATAAAGTAGCTTGCTTCCCAATCACATGGTTCCGGGTTCAGTCCCACTGCGAGGCGCCTTAGGAAAGTTTCTTCTACTATAGCCTCCGGCCGACCAAAGCCTTGTGAGTGGATTTGGTAGACGGAAACTGAAAGAATCCCGTCGTATATATATATATATGTGTGTGTGTGTGTGTATGTTGTGTGTCTCCCCATCACCATCGCTTGACAACCGATGCTGGTGTGTTTAAGTCCCCGTAACTTAGCGGTCCGGCAAAAGAGTCGAAAGAATAAGTACTAGGCTTACAAAGAATAAGTCAAGGGGTCGATTTGCTCGACTAATGGCGGTGCCCCATCAAGGCCGCAGTCAAGTGACTGAAACAAGTAAAAAGGGGTCTCAGCAGAGCTCAACTGGTACTTATGATTTTGACTTTGCATTTCGTCCCGAAAGAATGAAAGGCAAAGTTGAGCTCAGCGGTATTTGAACTCAGAAAGTAAAGACAGACAAAACGCCGCTAAGCATTTCGCCCGGCTTGATAACGATTTTGCCTGCTCTCTGGCTTCGATTACCTATATATTATAAGTTTTGTGCTTCTGCATGTTGAGTGCGTTATTTCATAAAATCAAATTAATCTGCTTTTAATACGATGAATTGATACCACCGACAGAAAGTTGGATAAAATGCCCTGCGGTATTGGTTTTATATTTATGCGCTTTAAGTTCAAAACACTTCGAGTTGAATTTTGTCCTTAACGTTTCGAAATCGATGAAGAAAGTACGAGTCAAGCAATGGCGCTAATTCTTCTGTCTCCACACTTTCTATGTATCTCTGTCCCATTTTCCCCCTCTCAACCTATCTCTTTCTTTCACCCTTCCCCTCTCTCTCCCACCAAGATTGGGAACGATTCGCTATTAGAGAATCGTAGAAAACAACATACGGTGCCTGTATTATCAAAAACGATAACTGCCGCGACTACTACTAGCAGAAACTTCCATTCGGTTCATAAGAACCGCCTTTATTTAAATAGTTGCTGATGATGATTATTGATGATGACAACACTGAGAAACATCGGAGAAAGTGAGAAATTTACAACAAAATCTTCAAATGCACAAGATATGCTAGAACTCACATGTTTCCAGGCAGCAGAGCTGCTAAGAAATCTTCCTTTTTCTGTCAACTCCATTTGATCTCCAGTGTATATATTTCATTACTTTAGTTTAACAATATATATATATATAT
>NC_068985.1:99063523-99064161 GCF_001194135.2 Octopus bimaculoides | reverse complement strand
TATATATATATATATATATATATATATATATATATATATATATATATTCTGTATCTACTTATTTAACTATTTATTCATGCTATGTATTATGTACATATATACACACACATGTATGTATGTATGTATGTATGCATGTATGTATGCGTGTGTATATACATCATATCTAAATTTCCATATCATAATCGCTAAAGCGGATAATTATCATCTTTTATATTGAAATGCATACTCAATGTATTTAAATTGTGAACTGTTAAGCTCTTCTCCTAATAGACACTGAACCTGATCATTCAGGTGGCAATTAATAGACTATCTAAATTAAAATATTAATCGATCATTTCGCCAAACTGTTCTGGATTAAGTATGGATCTTTCGTCTCTTATGAGCTTATCATCGCTTTGGTAGCGATTCATTTCTGACACATCAAAGTGTTAAGGATTTTCCATTTGAAATCGACAGAGCAGATCAGATTAAATAATTGTCGGCAGCGGCGATTATAAAGAACGTGTCTAAACCTAACAATCTCTAAACATTTATGTCTGCCTTTCCATGTGATATGTGCGTGTGCGCATGTGAAAATTTTCTATCGTATATCATACACTATAGATTGTGTGTGTGTGTTTGTGTGTGTGTATATATAT
>NC_068985.1:99061312-99063470 GCF_001194135.2 Octopus bimaculoides | reverse complement strand
TACATATATACATATACATATATACATATATTTATATACATACACACACACACACACACACATATATATATATATATATATATATATATATCTGTAAATAATATATGACAATTATTCGGTAGCCACTATAAAACTTCTAGTTTCGGATGTCGGGGCAGAAGCCCTCACCGCCATCTCTTGAGTTATCTGGCCATCGAAAAAATGCTATGAAAATGCCCGTTAAGCAAAGGGAAATTACTGTATGATTCACCGTTATTAAGACAAAAGAGCTATTAGAATGAGCGCTAAGTGAGTAATGTAAGAGAGTAAAAATGTCCATAATATTCACGTAAGCGCAAGAAGTCCATACATACACATGCGCGCCCGCACTTCCACGTACATGCGTTTATATGTATATACTCATCCACCCTCACTTGAAACATACACATGCTTACCCACACATTCGCCAAAAAATATATACATAGCCGCAAAAAAGGTTCATACACACGTCTATATACGCACATGCACAAGAAAAAACAGGCCTAAAGGTAAAATCCATTTATGCAATGGAGGTTGATGTAATCGACTTCATCCCTTCCCCCAAATTTCAGGCCTTGTGCCTACAGTAGAAAGGATTATTGTGGTTTATCAACACAACGTACTTGGATAGAACCGAAAGCGAGCTGAAGGCTTGGTCTATGAATATAGGAAAAATAGTGTGAAAAATGATTTGGGCGATGCGCATATAGAAGTAAATTAAATTACGAATTTAAGACAGCACTAGTAATATAAAGATTATGTTACATGAGAAACTCCCATATTTGCTGAAATGCTTTTGATCTTTGGTCTACACGATCAGGGCTGCCGTGGGCTATACGACAGCAGCAGCAACTGCAGCAGTGACAATGGTGTCAATAAAAATGTTCTCTGATTGGAAATGTAATCAACCAACGGATTTTGCTGTTGTTTTCGTTGTTGTTATTGTTATTTAGTTTCAACCAAACCCGTGATCAAGAAACACCCTGGCCTTGGTGTGTCCCTTGGACTACATTGTGAAGCATGTCCTTCTCTGGTTTAAGACATTGAGGTACAATTTGAAGAAGAAAATTTAGCTGCCGTTTCTAACAGTCTAAGAGACCACATTGAGAAACATCTTCGTTAGCTCAATTAACAGCAAATAACTTGAATATTTACTTCGTTAACATAAAACAAACATTTGACCGGATTAATAAATAGAAAATTTAGTGTCCTTAATTGTTAAAGACTTCATCATTAGCAACGTCTGGTTTAAGTGTTTATCTAATCCGGTTTGAAAAGAAGTGAGATACAGAGGCAATAAGAGAAAGAGAGAGAGAGAGAGGGAAAGAGAGATGAAAAATGAACATTAAACAAAGCACTGTTTCAAAAACTGACAATTTAGATTAATTTAGATCAACTAAATAGTTTAAACATCTGAAAATATAATTTACACTTCTTATCTTGACTTTCCAACTTGTAAAATGAGATTTGTGGATATTTATTAAGTCAAAGTAATTGAGAGACCTATAAATACCTTTAGCTTACGACGTGTCTTTTCACTAAAGAGCCACACTGCAAAATACAATCCTTCGTACTGAGCATATGAGTAAGAGACGGGATGGTCATGAACCAACTGAACATAGATCTCAATAAGAGCTGATCTAAGGTTACACATCCACAACAACAACAAGAGCAGCAACGATATATAACTTACAATCAAGCTAGATTTACTAGTAATAGCAACCAAATCGCATCAAAAATCCTGAAAGCAAGCTAGGCGTTGAGAAGGCTCCTGGCCAAAATTGTGCAGGACAGACATTCGCCTCTCCACCAAGCCGGAAGTCGACAATTCTGTTGCGTTCCCATCACTCCAGTATGGATGTAAAACGTGGACAGTGTATCACAGAATCAGCGTAACAATAACAGTGCCTATCGAATTACGTGTACAACCTACCCGACAGACTGCTACACAGTTTCCAGGCGCAGGAGTGGCTGTGTGGCAAGTAGCTTGCTTACCAACCACATGGTTCCGGGTTCATTCCCACTGCGTGGCACTTTGGGCAAGTGTCTTCTACTATAGCCTCGGGCCGACCAAAGCCTTGTGAGTGGATTTGGTAGATGGAAACTGAAAGAAGCCCGTCGTATATATGGAAGTATGTAT
>NC_068985.1:99051673-99061302 GCF_001194135.2 Octopus bimaculoides | reverse complement strand
GGCAAGTGTCTTCTACTATAGCCTCGGGCCGACCAAAGCCTTGTGAGTGGATTTGGTAGATGGAAACTGAAAGAAGCCCGTCGTATATATGGAAGTATGTATATGTATGTGTGTGTATATGTTTGTATGTCAGTGTTTTCCCCCACCCCCCACCACCATCACTTGACAACCTATGCTGGTGTGTTTATATCCCCGTAACTTAGCGGTTCGGCAAAAAAGACCGATACAATAAGTACTAGGCTTACAAAGAAAAAGTCCTGGGGTCGATTTGCTTGACTACAGGTGGTGCTCCAGCATGGCCGCAGTCAAATGACTGAAACAAGTAAGAGAGTAAAAAGAGTACATTGAGTACAAACCAACTACAGGTATGAATCGATTCGAGGCCAAAGAAAATGACTTTTGCCCAAAATGCCCTGCTGTGAAATCGAACCCAGCACCTTGTAGTTTGAAGGCGAATTTCTTAACCAATCTATAATGCATCTATGGTTTCATTAGTAAAACAGTTTCTTTTCTATAAGATGAAAACGACGCAACTGGTTCTTCATGACTCTTAGCCCGGTGCAACGTAATTGTATCAATCAAAGACGGCGGGAAACGAGTCATCCGCAGTGTTTGACAACCACGTTATTCATCACTGTAGTATTTGACTTGCATGCTGTTTATTAACTCAAGTACTCGAAAGTTACTCTACTTATCAATACTAAAGGGAACCCAGTGTCATAGAAAAGAACACGTTGGGAGCTACAGTTGATGACAGTGATTTCACAACATTCACAGCTTAATGTGGCGAGCTGGTTGAAGCGTTAGCACGCCGGGCGAAATGCTTTGCGGTATTTCGTCTGCCGCTACGTTCTGAGTTTATATTCCGCCGAGGTAGACATTGCCTTTCATCCTTTCGGGGTCAATTAAATAAGTACCAGTTACGCACCGGGGTCGATATAATCGACTTAATCCGTTTGTTTGACCTTGTTTGTCCCCTCTGTGTGTAGCCCGTGGTGGGAAATAAAGAAATGAGAAACGCTAGCTCACCGGGTGAAATGCTTAGCAGTATTTCGTCTGTCTTTACGTTCTGAGTTCAAATTCCCTCGAGATCGCCTTTGCCTTTCATTTTTTCAGGGTCGATAAATTGAGTACCAGTTACACACTGGAGTCGGTGTAGTCGACTTAATCCTTTTGTCTGTGCTTGTTAGTCCTCTCTATGTTTGTCCTCTCAATTGCCCTTGTGGGCATCAAAGACATAAATATTCATAACTTCTTAAGGCGGTAATCTGGCAGAAACGGTAGCATGCCGGGCTTAGCGGTATTTCGTCTATCTTTACGTTCTGAGTTCAAATTCCGCCGAGGTCTACTTTGCTTTTCATCCTTTCGGGGTTGATAAATTAAATATCAGTTGTGTACTGTGGTCGATCTACTCGACTGGCCCCTCCCACAAAATTTCGGTCCTTTTGCCTAGTGTAGAAAAGAATATTCTCAGGTTTTTCTTTTTATTTTACACGTGACCAAAAGGCGGTGAGCTGGCAGAATCCTTAGCACGCCAGACGAAAACATGCTTAGCTGCATTTCGTCCATTTTTACGTTTTGAGTTCAAATTCCGCCTATGTCCATTTTGCCTTTCATCCTTTCGGGGTCGATGAAATAAGTGCTAGTTTTCCACTGTGGTCGATGTAAGCAACTAGCTCTCTCCACCACATTCCAGGCCTTGTGCTTTGAATGAGAAGGAGATTTATGAGTTGCCAAGTCAAGATAGTTGTTTAAATTATATTTGTAGATGAGTCAATTATACTTTAAGCTGTATAAACTATTTAGCTGATCGAAGTTAATTCAAATTATTTATTATTGATGCAAAGTTCTGCTTGAGGTTCACTTGCTTTTTCTTTCTTTAACATAATTAACAACATAGTCGACCTCAACAGAATTTGAACTCAGAACGCAGCGAATCGGCAACACTTTCCCTATGACATTCGACATTTTATTCGATGTTCTAATGACCCAGCCAGTTCAGTGCCTCTAACCCATTTATGCATATGGTTTAAAATTTGATTCAATAATTAATTGGATTTAAATAAAACAAAAATGATATTCATAAAAACATTAATATGCGGATGATTAAACATTAATATTAAGGATTCACGTAAAGTTAATATGTGAACAGAATTTAAACTGAAATAAATTGTAAAATTTTTTGGTACCTGTTTTGCAGACACAATGGCGCATTTATGAGTTAGATGCAGCGAAATAGCAGTATAAGAGCGTTGGACAGAATGCCTGGCGGCATTTCTTCAAATCACGAAAAAGCTAATCCAGTGTAGAAGCTCGGACAATGAGTCATCAAAGATAGAGTCATTACATAGGAAGAAGATGGCTTATACTATTTGGCTTGTTACTAGATGTTCATGGTTTCAAATCCAGCTAGAACTATTTTCAAATATCACTGAGGTCAAATTCACCTATAAGTTTCAAATACCGCAACGGTCAAGTTTAACTTCAAAGTTGACCACTGAGCTCCCATTTGCCTTTCATGCTTTCTGATTTAATAAATACAGTAATAGTTAAACTTAATGTGTTTATCTTGGCGAAATTGTTAAAGGGCTGAGAGAGATATCATGATATATGATCCGGCTCGTTGTTTTCAATTCAAATCCACCTCCCAGTGCTGGCCTCTTCGTGACGGTAAAATGGGCCCTTCAGGATCCGAATAACGGTGTTAGATCTCCAATTTATGAGTGTCGCCTCCATAAAATGAACGGAGACTTCAGAAAGAGTGATAACCGGTGAGACTGAACTAAATCGATGTTCAATAATTCATTCAACCTTTGATGTGGTTGAATAACAAGTCCCAATCACGTAATATTTACAGTACAGTACGAGACTACCGTTCCTGAGTCATCATTTTACCCTTGTACGCCAATTCGTTTCAAGGTTACCCATTTGCATCTAAGTGGACAGGAGCAACGTGGTGTGAACTTGTTTAGCTCAAGAACACGGCACTCAGCCGGTTTGGGAATCTAAATTAAGAGCTCTCGATCAACACACCAAACACTAGGTCATACATCTTCACACATTATCGGATGGCCGTTCAGTCTTGCGTTCCTCCGTTCTTTGACAGGTTTTGTTTTTCGTCCCACAGGATATCTAATAAAGCGCCCTTCTCAATAAGTAAGTTTACTAGGGTTACCAGTTTAGTCACCGATAACCTGACCACACGACAGCTTGTACTCGATTATATATTATCAGTACAGCTAATCGACAGACTCGGTTTAGAGATCCTGCGGTGGCCATGATCACATATTCCCCTTTTTATTATATAATGGTGACTTAAGTTGTTTGACTGCATCTATATTAACTCTTTTATCTTTTGTTAAATTCAGTCATTGGACTGCGGCCATGCTGGAGTACCGCCTTGAAGACTTTAGTCAAAAAATTACCATGGCACTTAATTTATCGATGTCTTTTTGCCGAACCGCTAAGTTACAGGCATGGAAGCAAACACCGGTTGTCAAGCACAGAAGCACACACACACACACACACACACGCACAAAAAAAAAATATATATATATGTATGTATACACACGAATAGATATTTATATACACATATGTATATATATGTGTGTAAATATATTCCTTTCTCTCTATCTCTCTGTCTCTCTCTCTCTCTCTCTGTATATATATATATATATATATATATATATACCATGGGCTTCTTTCAGTTTCCTTCAGCCAAATCCTCCCACGGCTTGGGGCTTTAGCAGAAGGCACTTGAGCAAAAGAAGGTGCAGGCTGAACCGAACCCATGTGGCTGGGAAGCAAGTGTCTTTCCATACATATTATTTCTCCTTTTTGTTTTTTTTCTTTCCTATTTTTTTGTTTTATCTTTTGTTTTTAGTATTCTTTTACTGGACACATAGCAAAAACGTTCAATTGACTTGAGCCGATATCACCATATTCATTTTGCTTGCTATAGATCTCTCCATGTTGTTGTTGGCACTCCGTCACTTACGACGTCGAGAGTTCCAGTTGATCCGATCAACGGAACAGCCTGCTCGTGAAATTAACGTGCAAGTGGCTGACCACTCCACAGACACGTGTACCCTTAACGTAGTTCTCGGGGAGATTCAGCGTGACACAGTGTGACAAGGCTGACCCTTTTGAATTACAGGCACAACAGAAAGAGGAAGTAAGAGTGAGAGAAAGTTGTGGTGAAAGAGTACAGCATGGTTCGCCACCATCCCCTGCCGGAGCCTCGTGGAGCTTTAGGTGTTTTCGCTTAATAAACACTCACAACGCCCGGTCTGGGAATCGAAACCGCGATCCTATGACCGCGAGTCCGCTGCCCTAACCACTGGGCCATTGCGCCTCCACAGACCTCTCTATATTGAGATGGTAACAACAAAATTAGGAATGACCTTACTTTCAATGAAACCGAATGTCAATAAGCTCCCATGTTGCCTTCGTTGAAGACAGAATGTAAATAAAATTACTGTATTTTTGTGAGCGAGTAAATTTGTTGACGTTGTCCTTATTGCTGTCGCTCGGCTCTTGTACCGGCCTTGATCAAATAGACCTATGACGAAAAGCGTTTCCGCCATGACCATCACGTCGTTTAGCTTCAGACATAGTGTCATCTGGGCAATATATTTTAATCCCAAACTACACTGTTGCTGTTTCATTATTTTTCTTTTGTTCTTTTTTACTAATTAATCAAGGACTTCTACATAATCCACGAGAACCTTAAAGTGTGTTCGGGGAAGATTTGGCTGATATTTCGAAACGGCTGAAGGACAGTATAGGTTGTCTAGTTGACTTGCAATCCATAGAGTTAGTTAGTGTATAACATATAGCAGGCGACTACGATAGTTTAAGCTATTTTATTTTTTACCAGATGTCACTGAGAAGCCCGTGAGCAGCAGTTTGTGTTTTTTTTTTTTTGGTTTCTTTTTGCTATTTCGTGAAAGCATTTTTTTGTTTTTTTGTTATTGCTATATTCTCGATCTTATTATCTACAAATAGGTATAAAAATTGTAGTGGTTGTATTTGTTGTTAATGTCGTAAATGCTGTTTAGCTCCCGGCAGTTTCGGATCTAGAAATTTAATAAACGATCAACTGCATACCAGCAGTGAACAATGCCATCTTTGAAACGACATTTTTTAGCAGTGTATCTAGGATATTATATATGCCCTCCAATTCCTTTCCTTTTGGTGTTTTTTTTTATTTTCCTTTGTGGTGAGTTTGCATGTATGCATGAACAGAGTAAAATATAATACGAGGGAGGCTGTGTTGCTATTTCTAACACAATGTGTGATCACGAAAACGCTCTCTCATTGGTTGGATTATTCTGCTATTGTTTCCTCACATTTTCAAAAATAGTGTGGTTAATAATGTAAAAATCACATTATTTTTATCTTCCATTTTTCTCCGTCATTCTCGTTGATATTGTTGGTGTTTTAAATTTTATTTTATTTTATCTTAATCACTTTTCACCATCTTAAATTTGAGTTTTTAGTTATTTATTGTCAATCTTCTTTTCGATCTTTTTCTTTTCTGTTTTTTTTTGCATCATATTATATTTCTATTCGATTATCATCATCATCATCATCATCATCATCATCATCATCATTATTATTATTATTATTATTATTATTATTATTATTATTATTATTATTATTATTATTACTTTTTAATTAACAAAAATAACTGTATTATTCCAAGCTGGTTGTGGACTGCAAAACGAAATGAGACATGGAAACATGGAGGTAATGTATTATTGTGTATCCACTGAAGATGCTTCGTTTGCTTTCATTATTATTATTATTATTATTATCATTATTATTATTATTATTATTATTATTATCAAAGGTCTCAGTTTGTTATTTCTGTCTAAAATTGCTACTGTATTTATTCATTTGTACCTTTGTTTCTTTTTTTATTTTTATTTTTATTTTAAAATGCATTCGCAGCATCGATGCCTTCGTTGATGTGCAGTTAGAAAAAAAAAGTACTTCCCAGAAAACAAAGCAAATATATCAGCAGGCAGTAGTAGTAGTAGAAGTAGTAGTAGTAGTAGTAGTAGTAGTAGTAGTAGTAGTAGTAGTAGTGGTGGTGATGGACGTGGTAGTAGTAGTGGTGGTGGTGATGGACGTGGTAGTAGTAGTAGTAGTAGTAGTAGTAGTAGTAGTAGTAGTAGTAGTAGTAGTAGTAGTGGTGGTGGTGGTGGTGATAGACGTGGTAATAGTAGTCGTGGTGGCTGTAGTAGTGGTGGTAGTGGCTGCTGTGTTTGCGTTGGGTGTAGTAGAAGCATATATAAATATATTTACATATAAACGTATATTTCATACGTATACATATACATTTCTGCACACACACACACACTTGTATATATGTATTATGTATGTATGTATGTATGCATGTATGTATGTATGTATGTATGTATGTATGTATGTATGTATGTATGTATGTATAAGCCTTAATCCAAAATGGATGGCCTTGTATCGTTGATAGAAATCATTAAAGCGCTGCTGTATGCCATTGCTTTTTGTACTTCCTAATATGCTTCGTGCTTGACCGAATGGTTAAGAAGTTTGACTTAATCCCTTGTTTGTCCCCTCTATGTTTAGCCCCTTGTGGGCAATAAAGAAATATATATTCAAGGAGATTTTTTCAACAGAAGAAACCAAAATTGCATACACAGTTAACATGTTCTCAGCAACACACTGCATACACTAAACCAGTGTTCTCCAAAGCATTCCGGATAACTCTACGATGCGACGCGGCAATGATTTATGTGGGTGTAAAGTCGAGAGCTGGCAGAATTGTTAGCACGCTGGGGAAATGCTTAGCGGTATTTCGTCCATCTTTACCTCTTGCGTTCAAATTCCGCCGAGGTCGAATTTCCTCTTTTCTTTTCGGGGTCGGAAGACTGGTCACAATTCAATAGACTTTACCCCCGCCCCTCAATTTTTTTTGTTCTTGTGCAAAAATTTGAAACCGATTCGTGCCCATTGTCATTCTGAAACATTTGGGGTTACCGAGAAAGTAAATAACTCGGTGAGATGTGAACGTTAAACTACATTCCAGATGTTAAATGATTAAAAATTTGTTTAGTGAATAATGACTGGCAAAATAGCGCCCTAGAGGCCGTAAAAAAGAAGCAAAACAAGATAAAAGTCTACAAATACAAAACGTTTAATCTAACACACTGTAACAACCTAAAACTTTTCTAATATTGGGAAGCCAATCAATTATGAGAAAGCAAAATATAACAAAAAAATTGAAACAGAAACAAGGACGAAACTACTTGATTGAGATGGTGATCGCTTAACATGCAGTGGACAAGAGCCAGTCGGAAGACACCTCTAGTTAGATTTGTTCAGAGTAAACTACTGACAACAGGTGGCGAACCACCGCTGAGAGTAGATAGACGGCAGTTAGAGACGCTCTCCTTAGTAGGACGCGATTTTGAAAAATTTATCCTGCAGCGGTCTTTGCAGGACACGATTCGACACTCGTTCGTGTCCTCCTCGTCTTACTCTTCCTTTTCCTTCTCCTCCTTACATGATTCCATTGCACACCACACACACACACACGCGCGCGCACACACATATAAAGTACATACATATACACGCCCACACATATATACATATTTACAGCGATATCAACGCATGCATGTATATAGATGCAGAGATACATCTCTATAAACACATGCATACATACATATGTATATATATATATATATATATATATATATATATATATATATATATATATATATTGTGTGTGTGTGTGTACATGTCTGTATATCTACACACGTGACTGCTGAAACACATATATCCACATACGTTTTGCCTCGGATACACACACATATCTAAATGGATGTATATCTGTGTATTGACAATAACTGTACTACATGGTATGTGAATATTTTTGTTTGAGTATGCGTTTATATGTCTCTACTCTCTCTGTCTCCCCCCTCTCTCTCTCCCTCTCTTTCCTACACATACACATATATACACACATATAACCATATACATAGTTATTTAAATACATATACACATGAAGAACCTCAGCACACAAATTCGTGCGTACTTGCACATAAATAGTTATACGCAAGTGGTATGCGAATATATAAGTGTGTATATGTGTATCTGTTATGTGTGTGCGTGTGTGTGTGTTTATACGTGTTTGTTTTTACTCTCTGTCTTTCTCATATACACAAATCTATATGAACATATATACATACTTAACTTTAAACATAGTAATACAAATAGAATCACATATACAGATCTACATAAACGCACATAAAAATTAATGCATACAAACCGACACAAACGCATTCATACAATCGTTCATAGATACAAACGTCCATATACACACAACCATTCTAAATACATGAAGGCCGTTGGACAATATACGAAAACGCAATAGAGAAATACTTGACATATGTAACCAGCGGAAGTCATCTCCGTGTTGCAGCTTTGAGCAACCATTTATTTCATCGATTGTCATTTCAAGTGGAACGAAAAATTGAGCAAGTAGCCATGATTTCTGTTGACTAAAAACTGTCAACTTTTGCTTCAGGCACCCAACTACTGAATGGATCGTCTATTGAAGCGAACATTCGAATTACTTTGCACAACTTTTCAATTTATCGACGTTTTTCATGATGGCACAATGTACAAATGTTTAGCAAAAAGAAAGAAAGAAAATATAAAAGAAGTGCAAAAAGACAAAACAAAAACGAAGAAAAACATTTTAAAATGTGAGAGATAGAGAGTAAAAGAGAGATAGAATGCGTGAATGAGAGAGAGAGAGAGCGCGAGAGCGTGTGTGAAAAATAGAGAAAGTCAAGATGAGAAAGGAATGACTTCCATGCTAAACACACAAAAACGTAATAAATTATTACCCCTTTTACGAAGGCCAATGTATGTAAAATGGTTGGCTAAATTTGATAGTTGTTGAAAATAGTTATTAATATTGGTATCATGTAACAACACCGTCACACCGGGTCTCTCTCCCTCTCTTTTCTGTGTATGCATGTGTGTGTGTGTGTGTATGCACATTTGCCCCTCTCTCGTACACATATGCTTACACAGATAAATATGTACTCACTTATATGATAGCTGTACAAACACGCTCAAACATATTTACATACACACATATATATTTACATATATGCACACTTGCAAGCTAGCGATACACACACACACACACATATATATATATATCCTCAGTTGCTTTCTAATTTTCTCCCCTATTTCTCTGTTCGTCTCTATATATACCTGAGTATACATATTTGAGTATGTGTCCACATACACCTGTGGTTATCTATTTATCTATCTATTCATCTATCTATAGATATCTATCTATCTACCTATCTATTTATCTATATATCTATCCACCTGCATATATATGTGTGTTTGTGTGCGTGTGCGAAATTTTTATATATGCTTATCTTTATAAATATATTTCTGTAAAACACATCCATATACATACCTTACACACATACACACACACATGTACGCACGCACGCACACACACACGTACACATATGTGTGTGTGTGTATCTCACATATATATATATATATGTATATATTATATACATACACACACAAGCTCATGAGTATCTAATATATAT
>NC_068985.1:99040007-99051567 GCF_001194135.2 Octopus bimaculoides | reverse complement strand
TATATATATATATATATATATATATATATATTATATGCACACACACACACAAACTCATATATACGTACACACACGTATCTTTGTTCTTACCTGCAACTTCTGATATTCAATACTGACTAAAGGGATACAAAAGTAATATGGAAATAATTTGCTATAAATTCCCGATCAAATTATTTGACACTATTTTTCATAGTATATCCCACAGGAAGCAGCTTCCATTATTTCTCTATTATCAATGTTTTCCCATAATAACCATTATTTTTGCATTATATCGAAACAACGTTCATTTTCCCCTTTATTCTTCTTTTATGCAATCTTTCAAGTTATTATCCCCACTCTGTATGCTTTGCTTCACGTTTCTCTCTTTGTTTGTTGTTTTTTTTTTTGTCTTCGTTTAACACTTTTCCGTTATTTTTTATTATCATATTTATTATTATTGCTTTCAAATCCCGCTGTGGTGAGCTTTGCTTTTTATCCTTCCGAGGTTGATGAAATATAGAGCCAGTCAAGTACTAGCCTCGATGTCATTGACTATGCCGCCTCCTCCGAAATTTCAAGCCTTGTGCCTGTATTAGAAACAATTTCAGAGAAGAAGGCGCAGGTAGACAGAATGGTTTGATCGTCGGAGAAAATGCCTTGCTTATTTAGGAAAATGCCATGCGGAATTTATCCTGCTCTTTAACTTTCTGAGTTCAGATCTTACCAAGGTCATCCATTCAAAGGGAGTAAAATACAGTACTGGTATTCGATTATTTTGCTCCCCAAAATTTTAGGCCTTGTCCCTGTTAATAAAATAAAGTATCTGCCAAATATTTTGGCGGATATTGACTAAAAACTTTCCTTCAAAATTTCTGGATCTGTCAAATCAGAAACCAATACTAGCACATATTTAAAGCGATGATATGGTAGAATCGTTAGCAAGCTGGGCAAAAAAAGCTTCGCGGCATTTCGTCCGTCTTTACGTTCTGAGTTCAAATTCCGCCGACGTTGACTTTGCCTTTCATCCTTACAGAGTCGATAAAATGAATACCAGTTAAGCACTGGGGTCGGTAAAATCGACATGCCCCTTCCCAGAAATTGCTGGCCTTGTGCCGAAATTTGAAATCAATAGTAGCACGTATTAATTACTGTTGTACCAACGGCAATGAAATGGCTGAATTATTAGGACATCAGGCAAAGTACCTTGCGATGTTTTTTCAGTCACTCACGTTGTGGTTTCAAACTCCACCGAAGCCAAATTTGCTCTTCGTTATTCATAATCATCATCAACCCCTGGACACTACCGTCTCGATCCAAGGACTCATAAGTTCGCTTACCTGGTTTTCATGCATATTAGTGACCGAGATCACAGGAATATTTCCTCTGAATAGAACCCTAGTGCGTCGCAGGAGAGTGAACTGGGGCAACGTGATATGAAGGGTTTTACTCAAAAACAGGAATCGAAATCACCATCTGGAGATTGTGAGTGCAACACCCTAACCACCAGCCTACGTGTCTTCATTTTCGGTCTTCGAACGTTGATAGCATAAAGTACCACACCAGTCATTTACTGTGGTCAATATAAGTGACTGCTTTCTCCACCCCACCCTAATCGACCAAAACTAAACTGACTTTGTGTTTTTCATAGAAATAACCACCATTATATGATTAAATAGTCATACTGGCTCATGATATTATATCTTTAGATTCGCAGTGTAACTAGACCCAGGAGGTGTTTTTCGGTTACTTGGAATGAGGATCTAACTGACCGGTTTATCATTATTATTATTTCAGATTCCGTCAGCCTCTCCTCCAAACTACCGGTAACAGTAGATGAAAGTTACTTTGATGCAAACAACGTAACTAGCGATGATTTTCACACCTCATTTACATGATAGTACAAGACTCGACCCGACAATAACTACTGAGGTACCACTGCACCGTAGCTTATGAATAAATAATTATACGTACTAAGTATACAGTTATGTGTGTCAGTAATTTTGTGTGTGTGTTTCTTCCTGCTGAATCTTAAACCTGTTGTTTACGATGATAAAGTTATCGTAGCTACGACAGATATTTAAAATACGCCGTTATCACGTACAGAACCAAACTTCATTTGACAAAAGAATTTATTTTTATGAATTTCCATTGTCACCTAAATTCGTCTATGGCGACGAAGTGTCTCGAAATATGAGCAGTTGAGGAAAATCGGATTTCTTCCGCTTCTTGCTTCTCACTGGTGTAGCTTAGAAAACTAACATAAATCTCCTAGAAAAAAAATATGCGTCCAGTTATCGGCCAATTGCCGGCAGTTACTGCCCTGCTGTGAGTCAACTCACTTGAAAACTCTGTCCGCATTAAACTAACAAGTTCGCTGCACATGTAAGACAAATCACCAAATTTAAGCTTTGCTGCACATCCTTTCAAACTAAACATGAAGTAAACAAACTAACACAACCTATATAAACTTTTCATATCAAGGGTTAACCAAAAGTATTAAAATACTTCAACTTATATTCTTCATTTTTATTAAATAATCTATATTGTAAACTTTCTGTCAAGGAATATTTTGTTTCCAAGTAACGCGTCTCAACATGAAGAACAACGCCTCTATGCGCTCATTGTAACTGCTAGAAATGCAAACAAGTCACCTTCAAATTACACTTTACTGTCTTGAGGTACGAGTATGTCGCGGTGATTAAAATATTCTTTTCATAAGAGCATAATCTCGGGTTATGCAGCCTGTCGGAGGGAACGGCTCCGTTTTTGCCAGAGACACATAATCCGTTGCCGGTTTAATTAACACTACTTGATTCACGAGTGTTCTGACGTAGTCCACATTGTTGCTAGAAATGGCAATCAAATCTTTCTCAGTTGGTAAGGTCTCCAGTTTGAGGATAAATTCTTCCCTTCTTCCTTCCAAGCATGGAGACCCTTAGAGGGGTCACAGGCATTGCTCCACTTCCTCTGACCGACCACTTTAAAAATTAAAGGGATTCATTGGAGGAATATATTGACATGGTTACAACGTGAACTTGGATTCTGCTTAGACAATGGTCAGTTCAGTCATGGCTGACTTGGGGTTAAACAACAACAACGTCATTTATGTCGAAAAACAAAGGAGCATTTACGTGGTCATTCTGTCTGCTAGAAATATCAGCCAAATTACCCTATCTTAATAGTGGAAAATTACAAAGGATAATGTAATCTCTGAAATGCAGTGGTTATGACGGAACGTGTTTTTTTTTCATCACATATCTGTTTAATTAGGGACAACATGAAGTTAAACGACAAGAACATGAACCACACGAGGTAACCCTTATTTGGTCACTCAAACTGCGAGAAATAGCAGCTGAATCTCTCTGAAATTACATACTTCTTTAAAACGAGGCAAGAAGACGAAAAAGGATTGGATGGTGTAAGCAATAATGTCTTTGATTATACGTGTGCTTGATTATGGCCTACCTGGGATTAAGAACAAAAGCAACATCATCGTCATCATCATCTTCATCGTCCTCGACTTTGTTTCTAAGAAGTTAGAACATTTTTTATCTCTATCTGAATCTACTAAGGCGGAGATGGATTTAAAACAGCGGCTTCTACATTAAATACAAACTGACAAGTTTTTTAATGTAGATCAGTATATCTTAGAATTTCTGTAATCATTTCTGGCCCCCAAAGCTTTCTTCAAATTCAGCTGGTTTACTCTAAGAGTACTCCGTCATCTTTTGTTTCTTTTCAAAGGAAGGAAAACTAACGCTTAATGTAGGCAAACTCAAACCGGTCTTGCTCTTTCATTTTGAAGGGATCCATTGTGAATGTCTAGCTTAAAGATACGTTGATGTGTTCAGGAATGTACATACAAAAGCTGCTTTCTGTTTTAGTCATTTACGGTAAGGCCATGCTCTTACGACATATGATTCATTGTTGTTGCTGTCGCCATTTTATATCTTTATAAATAATTTTCGAAAATTTATTTAGATATCATCGTAGTAGTTGGTATTTTCATTAAACCTCATTTTCACAACCAAACCTAAACAGATTGCCAACAATATCATCATCATCATCAGCAGCAGCAGCAGCAGCAGCAGCAGTAGCAGCAGCATAGCATCGTGGACGTCGTCATGTATTATATCAATTGATCCACCACCTAAAGCTGACAGGTGGCTGTCATTCACTTTGTCATTGCTATTATTCTCATCGGTACCTTCATCATCATCACTGTCGTCATCATCATTATCATCATTTTTCTATTTGGCAATTTCTGTTAGCCCTGCTGACATTTTCTTCAACTTAAATATCACTACACAATGCTGAGTTTCAATTACAGCAATACGATATTCAGTTACAACATTATCATACAACAACAAGTATTGAAGATTTGAAGATTTAAAGTTCCTCCGTAATTTTATCACATACATTGATATACAGATGTGTTCGAGAATCCAACGATCTGAATGTTGAAGTAGATGTACTATTGTATCATTTCTCTTTCACCTATGTCCATTTATCACGTGTATTGTGTCATAAATTATTGCGATCAACTAGCTATGAAGTTAATCAACTATAGTGTATGTAGTTAATTATTTTACAGATCTGTGTACAGAAACGCAAAATATAAACCTCTTGTTTTTTGCATGACATCGTTATGATTCTCGTTGTTCACTGTGCATGTGGTGATTTATTATGTGTCGGCAGGAAGTCGGCATTGTTGTTAGAAATGACAAACAAATCTCCCACAGTTTGTGAGGTCTTCAATCTAAAGATAACTTCCCCTCATCCCTCCGAGAATAGAGACCCTTAAATGTTTCATAGGCATTGTCCATTCTCTGACTGAGCTATTTACAAAATAAACTTCAACGAGTTCAGTGGATCAAAAACAAGGTGACTTGTTCACAACGTTTATTCTGTTGTTCATATCGAACGCAACGGCCAATTATTTATTTGCTGGAGTTATAAACAAGAGCCACTAACTTTCGAATAATTCTTTACTCCGGGACGTCTTCGGCTGACGAGACTCAACGACTCCGAAACACTGGATATCCAAGAGTCTCCTTACGCTAATGAACTGAGCTGTGTTATAAACACTTTTTTCTCAAAGAAGTTTTCCTATGAAGAAACACAACAGCGACTAGCATATTCACGTTCGAAACTGCGGGTATGCGTATAGAATAAGTATACACATCATCGTTCTGTATTTTGTCTTCGAATATAATGATAACGTTGAAATGTTTGATAGTCAGGAAGAAACGATAACAATAATCACGAGAAAGGCGAAAAAGGTAAACTAAAAACAGGACATAGAATAACTGCAAAGGCTATACTGAATGAAAGTAGACAAAGAAAGGATACTAACGGATGAAGTAGAGTCTGGGCTTGAGATTAAAGGTTTCAATGCTGTCCCATCAAAAACATACTTTGGTAATTAGGTTTTCTACCACCACTTACATTTTCTCTCATTGCACGAAACCGAAACCTTCAGGAATGCTATAAAAGTTCTTCAGCTGCAGCCAATACCTAAATATTCCATACCCATTCTCTTGTGGTTATGTTGTGGGTGGAAATAAATCATTTGACCTTCCGAGTTGTTTAACAGTTGTAACCACTCTGCTTAGTCACCCACCGGTTGCCTTATTGTTCTGTCATTGATTCCAGTAACACGCTGTACTATGTATTGGTAGACTGGCATCAAATCAGATTGCTGGGAGACACAAATTTTGGTTGAGATTCTAAGTGACTTACTGTGACATCTTGCCACCATTGTACTGTTCTGTAAGCTTCTAGCCATATTTCCCAAAGCAATAATCATAATAAAAAACATCCTTGAGTGGAGATAATGGAAGAAGAGAAATAAACGACTTGTGTTCGTTCCTAATGTGTGATAATTGTTTAATTGAAGTCTACATTCGTCTCATGTTAGGAACACTTAAATTGTAACGCAATCTTGAAGTGATAATGTATTTATTATGCATGTAGGAGTGTGTGTAGTGGGGTGTAGATGTTTGTATTAGTGTTTGCTTACGATGTCATACAAAAACATAAAAGTGTTCAGTACACGCCTGTATTTGAAGTACTTAGACTCTAAGTAGTACGTATGTGTAGGTTTGAGCATGCATGTGTATGTCAGTATGTAGGTAAGATAACAAATTGTTGAAGGTGTTTGCTTTGTGCCGCTAGACTTGGCGAATTTATTCGTAAGTGAAGTGGAATGGAAGAAATTTTGGACAATGGCTTAATGCTATAAACACCGTCAGACGTCAAAATTTTGCAAACATTCATTGTCATCTCAAACATTCACACTTGTCACAATATAATATCAATATTTCCTCTCATATTTCCAAATGTTATTTAATTATCGATATCTCACTGTCATCGTCGCCATTCAAATATTGACAAAGCTACTTGTGTTTTTACAAATGTGTTTATGCATATATTCATTTGATTTTGTATGTTCATATTTAAGGATGCGATATATGTCAACATACGGAGGATTCACAGACATCAGTATACTCCTCGGTATCTCATTAGGGAGTTACAAATTATTGTGAACCCAAGATATTCGATAACAGTTTGGCGGCAATAATTGCCGAAATGATAAAAGCCGTTAATAAAAATTGCTTTTGGGATTCCGCACCGAATTTTCTGTAAGGACTTTAATGCTTTTGCAAGGCACTTAACAGAATACTGAAGTTACTTGCCCATAGCTAGGAATTATCTTAAACAAGCGTTGAATAATCACTCGTCGATTTTAGTTCTTTCGCTATTTACAACGATAAACTAGCGAGCCAATCCTATAGCTTGATCTACGAGAAATAGCAGCCAAATCTCTCAATTCGTATCTCTCAAAGACACATTAGAAAATAAAATCTCCGAAACACTATATTTGAAAAGAAAGATGCCTCAGAGTCTACGGGATGGCCACAGCATGATTGTTTCAGTTGATAGAAATAGCAGCCAGATTGCCTTCAAACTTCATCCTGTAATGTTAATAATTTATGAATTTACTGAATAACAAAATATAATAATTCAGAAAATAGTATACTGGATTATCACAACTGGAACGCCTATGAGTGGAAAACTAACTGCCACAGAAAATTCATGGGAGTTGAACAGCATAACATGATGCAGTTAAAGAATGTAGCATGGAAAGAAAATCGGAGATAGCTCAGAAATAACAGAATTACTTCGATGGGTAAGTGCAACCCGAACAACACATTCGTACAATTATAAAGAGATAAGACAAATCATCAAAAATCGGAAGTGCCTCTATTATCCTTCATCACTGCCAAAAATTCTTCCGAGCACAATCTACACCTCCTAGAAAGTGTGTTCTATGGTTGTGCGTGCCTCACAAGTGCCCAAGATATTTCATAGTTGATGTTATCTGTTTCTAGTTTCCACAGGAAGTCCGCCAGTGATGTTGTATGTCTCTTAGTTGCTTTCTTAAAGCTTGAGATATAGTTGCGGTACCGAGTCTTTGTAGCACTGCACTAAATGTCTTGTCTACTATAGACAAAAGACCTGAAATTTGACTGCGGATGAGGAAACTAATCGATTAAATTGACCCCAGTGTTCAACTGGTACTTATTTTATCGACCTCGAAAGGATGAAATGTAAAGTCGACCTCGGTAGAATTTGACATCAGAACGTAAAGGCGAACGAAATGCAGCTCCCTGCTTTATCCATACGAAATAGCGACAACATTCATCTAGTACAGAGTTACAACATTCCACACGTGACCATCAATTGACACCACAGCAGACTAGAAACGAAAGAACCCAAAATAATCTCAGAAATATCTAATTCAGTTAATGTACCTCCCGTTTTGCTATTATTATTTTACATCGTGACACTGAAGCTAAGCCTCCACAGTACAACCTTGGACTGGGTGTCTGGGTCTGAATATCTAAGTTTTCCTAGTTGTGATAATCTCCGTCTCGAATTTATAAATGTAGGCCAAAACAGTGCAGATATATTTAAAAGGGAGTCCAACTAATTACGCGACCGATTGAGGGACTCTCCACCGGACTTTACTCCCTAGTTTTGTTTGTAGCGCATAAGAATGGCGGACCTAAGGAACCCAAATGCGACTTCCCCTTCTCGGCCTCGTTTGTTTGGTCAAACAGGAATGCAGAAAAATGAGTATGGTGCCCGTTTGCTGCAAGAATTGCTAGAAAGGTATGAAGCCGAACATCAGACCGCCTCGAGGGTTCCACTTTTGGTTTATTATAAGGATTCCTTCTCACACTAACCTTGTGTAGAGTCAGGCAGGATCCCATATCAGATGCTGTCAGCCGAAACTGAGCGCGAGACTTGTGTTAGAGCCGTCCTGGGGTGACGTGTCATTACATCAGCCACTGTACACCAGTTAAACAGCCAACAAAAGTTTAGACATACAGTCATGCGAGATTAACAGCTTCAAACAAGTTTATAAGAATTAAAATGTATTCATAATTCTGTTTCTATTATATCAGAGGTGACACAAAGGTGAAACTTTATGTTCAACACAGACCTCGAATCCCAAAGGTAATACTGATAAGAAAAAAAAACAGGCCAAACCCGTCATAACATACATAAAACACGTATCTAGTACAGAGATACCACAAACGGTATATAGACGTTAATAAAAGACAGCCTACTAGAAAAGTGATTAACTGTTCTGATACCAACCCGCATGAGACCGCCATTGTGTTTATGATACAAACTTTCTGTTTTAAACTGATCTAAATTATAAACTTTCATCAAAATTTCCCGTTAATTTATGCTCCAAACACTATATTTTGCATATGGCCATCAATCGGAAATTAATGGATAACCATTGATTCCAGTTCTGAACAGATATCTTTATTTTAGCAGCTCCAGATGAAGAACAAACAAGGCTAACTTCGGCAGAGTTTGAACTGAGAACGTTTAGAACCGGAACAAATATTGCAAAGTATTCTTCCAATGCTCCATCGCATCTCCAGCTCGCCACCTTAAAACCAGCTCAATTAAAATACTGCTATTGGTTGTTGAAATTTAATTTAAACAAAGGCAGTGTACTCAAAAGAAATAAGGTAACGATATGGTTAAATAAATGACACGAAAAACATGACGGGGAAGCATTTACGATGTGCTACAAATAACAGCCTACTATATCTAGCACCTTGACCTGCTTGAAATAGGAACTGCATTTCTCTCAAGTCACATCCTATCATCCTAAGAAGATATGGGTATATAAGAATAATGAATCACTGATATAAAAACGACATGGTAGCTATGATTGGAACGTCTTTTATGGTTGGAACGTCTCTTCTAACAGGGTTGACCTGAGAATAACAACAACCTTAACTTAATAAATAACAGATTTCGGTTTCAGCCTAACCAAACGTCTCAAATTGAATCAACTAGGTGGGAAGTTTGGGGCTCTACAACGTTGCTCGACCTGTAAAAAATAGCAACCAGATCCTCCTAAAATCGCGCCCTTTGTCTTGAAAAAACATGTTTGTACATATTAAGAGATGGAGTGGTCATGGCTGGGACAACTTTGATATCATGGACCTATTGACATGGGCAAACAAAAAGAGCAAAACTAACAAGTTTTCCACCAGGTTACAAACTCTACCTACAACTTAACATACAAATATCACCGAGGTAAACCTTCATATTTTGAACACAGCTTGTTACAAATACAATATTGTTGGACCTTGATGAAAGTGGGCCCCTTAGTAGTGTGAAAAGAATGTAGTAGGAGCACACAAAATCTTACAAGTAACACAGAAATTCACAAGTGAGAGTTGAGGTGTTCTTCCTTCAAAAACATTCTCGTTTTTTTTTAATAACGAATTGCGTGAATCGTCCATTGTTTAGGTTAGTAATCGTAATAATATGGGGACACGTGCTGTAACAGCGATTCACTGCATCCACCATTTGTTGGTGATTCCTTAATAATCCTGGCGCATCAGACCTCTGAACCACCCAGTCGATAATCCACCAACCCGTGGTCTGATTGCGAACTCGTTCCTGATGAGGATTTTACAAGGTCAGAAAGCAAATCCGACCTCAACCTCGCTTAGTTGCCTGTTACGACACGCCGGTCCCCACACAGAATAGTGTTTAGGTTAGCTCAGTATCTTATTGTATAATTTTTGCTATATCTCAGACTCTAACCTTCCTGACAAATGCTAAAACACAAGAAATTACACAAGAGCATCTAAATTAAACACAACCCAAATCAGCCCAGTACTATCAAGCTATCAACATTACCCCCTTTTTACTAGTCATTACCATTTGATCGATACAACGAGCGACTTTACTCTTTTACTGGTTTGGTCATTTTAATGCGGCCATTCTGGAGCACCGCCTTGGTTAAAAATATCCCAACTTTGCTTCGAAGGTCTACTTATTATCTTCATAACATCTCATACCTTTAAAAAAATCTCAGAGGTGGAACCACTTTAACTGGAAACAGAAGGTTCGGAGAATTAAATAACACCAGACTCGACTAAGATAAGTACTACAATAATTGTATTCCGAAGGGCCGTGAGCTGGCAGAATCGTTGAGACGCCGGGTGAAATGCTTAGCGGTATTTCGTCTGTCTTTACGTTCTGAGTTCAAATTCCGCCGAGGTCGACTTTCCCTTTCATCCTTTCAGGGTCAATTAAATAAGTACCAGTTACGCACTGGGGTCGATGTAATCGACTTAATCTCTTTCATTGTCTGTCCTTGTTTGTCCCCTCTACGTTTAACCCCTCGTGGGCAATAAAGAAATAAATAATTGTATTGCGAATTCCACCGCCACAAAAAGAAATCATATCCCGCAAAAGAATATAAAAAGATACGACCTAATTAAATAAGCAGCCTGATTGAAATCAGGGACAACATCAAACAAAATACGCAATCATCACACACAACAGAAATAAAACTCGGCACCAATTAACGAAGTAAGAAAGTAGTGATGAAAAATATAGAAAAAGGAAACATTTTGCCAACATTTTGTATCCAGCAAAAACAACAAAAGAACATTAAAAGCACCATAGGAAGTCATTAGCTGCACCATTAACTCTGACAATTTCTACGCCAATGATACATCATAATAACAACGTTAAGGTAACATACACAACACACCGACAGCAAACTGCCCACTTCCAAAAATATTTCTCGAAAATTATTCATTGAAGACCCCGCTCAATGAGGATAACAATACAAACTCAAAATGGGTACCCACCATGTGGATTCTCCCTTAAATCTCTTCTTTGTATTGGAATCAAGAAAAGCAATATCGAAATTCATAATCTGAAAAATCTCAGGAACTGACAAAATCATAAATATAGAATCAAAATAAATAGGTTCTGAAAGAATTACTGCACTCAAATACCAAAAAAAAGTATTAAATCTATATAGGCACATGAGTGGCTGTGTGGAAGATGCTTGCCTCCCAACCATATGCTTCCGGGGTTCAGTCCCACTGCGGGGCACCTTGGGCAAGTGTTTTCTACTATAGACTCGGGCCTACTAAAGCTTTCTGAGTGGATTTGGTAGAAGGAAACTAAAAGAAGCCCGTCATACACACACACACACACACACACACACATATATATA
>NC_068985.1:99037661-99039781 GCF_001194135.2 Octopus bimaculoides | reverse complement strand
TGTGTATAGTGAGTTCAAAAAAGAAAAACGACGAAAAAAACAGCAAAAAACAACGCGTGGACGTGATACAGATATTGTGATACTGGACGCTCAGAGACAGGCAGGCAGACAGACAGGTAGGTGTGTGGGTGGATGGATGGATGGATGGATGGATGGATGGATGGATATAATTAGCTTCTCTCAGTTTCCATCTAGCAATTGACGTTCGTCGGCTAGGGTCTATAGTAGAAGACATTTGTCCAAGGAGCTGCGCAGTGATATTGGTCCTAAGATGACATTGTTAGAAAGCAAGCTTTTCAACCACACAGCCACGCCTGCACCCGCCCGGGAATCGAACCCAGACCACCTACGTATAAGGCCAGCATTCTACCACTATTTTTTCTAAATGTTTTATTTTAAAATGTATTTGTTGTTTCGTAAATCTTCCATACGAATGCTCCAAGCATAATTTTCATTGAACTCCAAACGTCCACGAAATGTAAAAGCTTAAGAATCAGTGTCTTAATATCTTAAAAACAAAAAGGAGTTAATGAATAATGTATGTTACCCTTGATGTAATATGTTGAAAATAAGACTGGTTGGTCAAGGCTGGAACGCTCTTGATGATAGGTATGCTTGTCCAGTGCTTACTTATTTATTTAATCCCTTCTCTTCCAACAGAACAGAAGCCATCTACAGCCTTTCTTAACTCTTCTAGACGCTGAGGCCTCTCCCAGGTTTTATTGGTCTTGAATGCAATCAATATTTCTGTAACCAGTTCCATTGTGTCTTAAAAACAAGAAAGACTCAATGAATACAATATTTCAGAACAAGACGTGTTGGTCAAAGTTGGAACGTCTTTGATAATAAGTATGCTTGTTCTATGCTTACTTACTCGAGCTCTTCGCTCCCTATGGTACAGAAGCCATGGACAACTTTTCCCCAATGTTCTCGATTCCGGACCGAAAGGCTTTCTCTTTCGGATTTTGATGGTTTTGAATTATCATGGATGATTCTATAAATTTGTTGTTTGTTTTGTTTGTATTTTTTTTCTAGGTGGGGATTTTTACCTCTAGAAAAACATGATCCATAATAATCTGGCCACTTTCATTTCATCTATCGAGCATGAGAAGCCCTATCAGTAGTAGTACTCCACTGGCGTAGCTCTCAGTGTCATAGAGGCACACAAGACCATCTCACCGCAACAAGGAGTGGACCTTGTGGTAGTTGTTACGTTATTACCTGAGGTTAAACAAAAGCAACAACAACAACGTGAAGAATAATAAAGTCTTAACTACCACGATTTAAGCGGCTTAACTACTTCATGAGATGACACAAATCACCAATCTCTCTCATTTTATTGTTTCTACATCTTATCGATTCGGCCTGCTGCAGCCATCTACATTATTTCAATATTTATTACTATGTATGTGTATCATTGTATAATACATGTTATTCTAGATGCATTATGTGAGAAGAAAAGACGTGTTTGTCAAAGCTGGAACGTCGTTGATTGCAGGTACATTTGATTAGTACTTAACTGTGGTTTAACAACAACAAGCAAAACAATAACGTCTGAAAATCTCAGTATAAGCGGGTTGACTTCTTGGCGAGAAGACACGAACCACCGATCTCTATCATGTTGTTCAGTTCGGCATAGTTCGCGTTGTTTCGGCTGTATACGTAATCTGTATATCGCTATATGCGTGTTTGTAGTCTTATTGTCTTGATAAATTTGATCGTCAAAAGGCAGTGACTTTTTAACTGTACTGTTTAAGATGAGTTTCAAATATTTTTCTTCTCCTTTCAGTATCTGTTCATAAAGCTTATGAGATTTACTGTAACGCCGCAAGTTAATATAGTCTGTCAAGATTTCTTTAGTGTTTTCAGTATTTGAATCTATCTGTCCCTTTTATCTTATTGCGAGTCTTTCTGTGATATCCCGTCTAGCTTAGGCAATGTTATATATCTCGTTCGGCTATATTATATGATATATAATATCAGGTTAAAGGTTAAAGTTCATGATATACGGATACGGCTGACTGTGTTGTTATAATACAAACATTTATAAGCATACATCACGCATATATTCAAACATACATATACATACATATATATATATATCTATATATATATATATA
>NC_068985.1:99034854-99037618 GCF_001194135.2 Octopus bimaculoides | reverse complement strand
ATATAAATATATATACACACACTCACTCAGACACACAACTAGATAAAGAGTGTTCAAACATACCCTAAACATTTGAATGGATAGGAAAGTTCATACAGAGAGTTCTTGTATATATGCATATATATATTAAATGTGTGATGCTTGCATGTGTGTGTTCGTGTGTGTTCGCGTATATACACACACAGATAGATAAATAGATAGATCGATACATACATACATACATATATATATATATATATATATATATATATATACATACAGACAGACATAGGTAGGTAGATAGATAGATAGATAGAGAGATAGAGAGATAGATAGATGCATGTGTCAGTGGTCTTTATGTGAGTATATGTGTATGTATACGGGTTAAGTTTATATATGCAGTAGTATATATGTGCTTCTGCGTTTGTACATATGCGTGTATGTGAATTTTGTATGAGTATGTGTATGCGTATATGTGTATGTGTTGTGTGTGTATGTGTGTACATTCGAATGCGTTTACCAAACATATACAATAAATTATTCAAATGAAATTACCACTAGGAGGCGTTGGAAAGAAAAGAAAAGTAACACATACAACATTCACCAAACTAGAATTTAAAGAATGACTTTCAATTCTTAATTCAATAACGAAATCATGGAGAATAGCATTTAGATTTAGTTATTAAACCCTTTTCTAGCGCTATACTCTTTCAAATTGCTTCATAATGGTGAAAGTTTATTTTTGTTTTCATTCATTTTGCTGCCGTTTTCTTCTTCTTCGTCGTTCTCTCCTTCTTAATCCTCTTTTTTCCTCCTCCTCATTCTTATCATCTTTCTTTTTTTTTTCTCTGAATTTATTCTTTTGTTTTCAGTTTCTTGGTTCTGAATAACCATCAGGTTACTGTAAAAGATGGCGCCTGTCTTTAAACTCTTTCGTTTCTTCTTCTTCTTCTTCTTCTTCTTCTTCTTCTTCTTCTTCTTCTTCTTTTGTCTTCTTGAGTTTCTTCGTCATTTTCTTTTCCGCTGTCGTTTCCGTCATTATCCCCTCCCTTTTCTTCTTCTTCTTCTTCTTCTTCTTCTTCGTCGTCGTCGTCGTCGCCGTCGTCATCGTCTTCCAATTCTTATTCTTATTCTTCAGCCTCTACTTATTCTTCATCATTTCCATTTTCTTTTTCCGTCCTCATCATCATCATCATCATCATCACCTTCACATTTTTCTTCTTAATCTTACTCTTCTTCTCCTGCTGCTGCTTCCTCTCCATCGTAATCCTTTCTGCCTCTTCCTCTACTTTTTCTTCTTCTTCTTCTCCTCCTCCTCCCCCTCCTTCACTTTCTTCTTCTTCCTCCTCTTTTCTTCTACCTCCTATTCTTATTCTTATCCTTGTGCTTCCACTTATTCATCTCCATCATTTACTTTTCACCATCATCACTCTCATTATCTTCCTCTTAACTTCTTCTTCATCATCTCCTTCCTTCTCCTCCTCCTCCACCTTCTCCTCTACCTCCTCCTCCACCTCCTCCTCCTCTCTCTCTCTACGACTCATTTTTTCGTTTTCTTCGCACTCTTCTTCTTCTCCTTCTTCTTTTTTCTTCTTCTTGTATTCCATCTTTATTTTTACAGCCTTTTACTGAGAAAGAAATAAGTCTTCTTTTATAAATCTTTCCGCAGTTTTAATCAACCTTCGCCTCTTTTGAAATTTCTTCTCATCTGTTCAATGCACGAATGGCAAAAAGTCCGTCCAATAAATTCCTGAACGAACAAACCACTCACCTCCACCACATTCTATACGTTACAAGTGAACCATATCAGACGTTTGAAAACTGAACACGATTTTCTGCCCTCGCTTCTTTCTTCCTCTTCTACTTCTTCTTCTCCTTCTTCTTCTTCTTCGTTCTTCTTCTGTTTCTTGTTCTTCTTCATCATCGTCATCGTCATCATCATCATCATCATCATCATCATTTCTTATTTCATTTCTTTCTTCTGCCTGTTATTATTATTATTATTATTATTATTATTATTATTATTATTATTATTATTATTATTATTATTATTATTGTTATTATTTGGGAGTTTTTCTTCTATTTCTTTACCTTTCTCTCCTTAATATATGTGTTTCTCTACGTGTCTCTCCTACTTCATACACACAAACACACACACACACACACACACACACACATATGTTATATTAGATATCAGACATATATATACATATATATCTCTTATAAATATGCACTAACACATAAGCACACACCTAACTCACATAAGCATATGCATACGCACACACACACACACACACACACACACACACACACACATATATATATATACACACACACACACACACATGCATATATACAGGCTTTTCTATACATATGTATACACATATATATATATACATGCATATACGCACACAAGCACACACACATATATATATGCATACATACATGTATGTGTGTATGTATATATGTATGTATGTATGTATGTATAGCCCTGTTCTTTGCGTATATTTGCATGCGTGTGTATTAGCGTTTATTAGCGTTTCTTGTAGTAGATTTGTGTACGTTCCGTCCTTTTTATATAAGATTCCGATTTTTGCGTTGTTGTTTTGTTTTGTTTTTTTTGGTTTTGGTCTTTGTCCTATTTTCTTGTCTTTGCTTTTTTTTCTTTTTCTTTCTTTCTTTCTTTCTTTCTTTTCATACTTTTATTATTTCTACTCAATTAATTGCTGCAGACGTTTCTTTTCAAAGAAAGAAATGAAAGGAAGTAAAAGAAAGGAAAAAGAAA
>NC_068985.1:99033643-99034818 GCF_001194135.2 Octopus bimaculoides | reverse complement strand
GGTAGAGGAATGAATGCAAAGAAGGATCTCTTGTGTATTATGACAACATGATAAATTAAATGTCAATATAGCCACAAACAAACATTAGTGTTTGCTGGTCGCCGTTGATATAATACCAGAAAGGTAGAGGGAAGCTTCTATGTGGTTGCTTCACCAGCTATGAAAATAACAGCTAAATCTCCTCCAAAATTACATACTGCTGTCTTGAAAAATGGATTGGTATATTGGATAATGAAGTTCAAAATCGATCGTTTGATGTCTGAGAGAACGATGGGATTGCCACGCCTCGAAATGAATTGGTGAGAAGAGCAAAATATTGACGTCAGCTCAAGAACGTGTCTATAATGTCATTCCTTATCATACAGAACACCTACATCACATATTATGTTTCGGCAATCTGGCTGAATCGTTAGTACCCCGGATAAAAAAGCTTTGCGGCATTATGTCCGTCTTTACGTCCTGTGTTCAAATTCGGCTGAGGTCAATTCTGACTTTCCTTCGTTCGGTGACGATGAAATAAGTACCACTTGAACACTAGGATCTACGCAATCGTCAGGTCCCCTCCCTCGAAATTGCTGGCCTTCTTTTTCTTCTTCTTCCTATTATTATTGTTATTATTATTATTATTAGGGCGGCGAGCTGGCAGAACCGTTAGTACACCGGGCAAAATGCTTAGCTCTATTGCGTCTGCCGCTACGTTCTGAGTCCAGTAGATTAGATCGACCTCAGTACGCAACTGGTACTTAATTTCTCGAACCCGAAAGAATGAAAGACAAAGTCGATCTTCGCGGAATTTGAACGCTAACAATTCTGCCAGCGTTTGCTTCTCCAATAATAGTTAAAAATTCTGGGACAGAGCTAGCGAGTTCGATGCAGGATGTAAGTCGAATACATCAATCCCTGTGTTCAAATGAAAGTTATTTTATCGACCTCCGAGAGGGTGAAAGGCAAAGTCGACCTCGGTGGAATTTGAACTCGGAATATATAGGCAGACGAAATGTCTCTAAGCATTTTGTCCGGCGTGCTAATGAATCTGCCAGCCCACCGTCTTCGTTTTACCAATAATCCTTTCTACTATAAGCACGAAGCCTGAAATTTGGAGGAGGGGACCAGTCGATTAGATCGACCCCAGTACACAAACTGGTATTTAATTTATTGATCCCGAAAGGATGAAC
>NC_068985.1:99031636-99033633 GCF_001194135.2 Octopus bimaculoides | reverse complement strand
AGCATTTTGCCTGGCGTGCTAACGTTTCTGCTAAACGTGCTAACGTGGAACTAATACATGAGTTTCGACGTGGCTACGTGGCATACTAAAATATTCAATCAAAGTCTCTCAAACATTTTACCGAAAAAGCGATGGAAAGTGGAAATGGAGATTGTTGTCTTGGAGGCACTCTTCCTGAAATGACAATAAGATAAAATGGTTCACCAAAAAGAGTACCTTTGATCACTCGTTTGATCGACCGTTTCTTATTATCTATTGTCAATTCTTATTTTCACATAGACAGCCGCTTCGTATTTCAAAAGATAATTTCCTATATGTCAATAGATATTTGATTTCAGTCCAGTCACTTGTTGATCTTTTTATGGCACTCGACTCAAGTTAATCGGTAGAGCAGTGAGTGACATGCTTTGCGGTATTTGGTTACGTCTTCAAATCCGATCGAGATCGATGTTAACGTACGTCTTTGTAAAAGTCGTAAAAATAGTTATCACTAATTTAACACTTGCATGAAATACTGTTATCAATTGTTTCAAAATTTGGCACAAGATCAGCGATTTCGGTGGAGTGTAAATCGATTTCACTGACCCCAGTGCTCAACCGGTGCTTATTTCGTGGACCCCGAAAGGTTGAAAGCAAAGTCGAACTTGTTGACATTTGAACTCAGAACGTAAAACCAGAAAAAATGCCGCTAGCATTTTGTCCGAGCGGTAACGATTCTGCCAGCTCACCGCCCTGATAATAATAATAACAATCTTTTCTACTATAGCTATAGGCACAAGGCCTGAAATTTGGAAGTAGGTAAGTTTATTTCATCGACCCCAGAGTGTAACTGGTACTCATTTAATCGAACCCGAAAGGATGAAAGGCAAAGTCGACATCGGAGGGAATTCGAACGCAGAAATGCCACCAAGGATTTTGTTTACCAGCTAACCGAAACGGTAAGTTACGGGACATAAACACACCAACAGCGGTTGTCAAATGATGGTGAGAGGATAAACACAGACACACAAACATATATATACTCTTTTACCCTTTTACTTGTTTCAGTCGATCTAATCGACCGCAGGACTTATTCTTTGTAAGCCTAGTACTTATTCTATGGGTCTCTTTTTGCCGAACCGCTAAGTTAAGAGGACGTAAACACACCAGCATCGGTTGTCAAGCGATGGTGGGGGGACAAACACACACACACAAATATACATATATATATATATATATATACGACGGGCTTCTTTCAGTTTCCGTCTATATATATATATATATACATATATATATATATATATATATATATATATATATATATATATATATATATATATATATGGTCTGAAACAAACCACATGGTATTTGCATCGGGAGTCGCTTTTGATACAAGGGTTCTTGGGGACTCGGTTATCAAGCATCACTAATAACAACAACAAACGCCTATAAACTATGTTTGGAACCAGAAATGGAATTATTTTTTCTTTGGCTAATTATAAAAAAATACAGAAGAAATAACTCCCTCTTTTCAAAATTGATAGTAACGCAATTACGACTAATTACATAATTATTGATAAAGTTTTATTATTTATTGCGATTCAAAGCGCCGAAGTTGTTGAATCGTTAGCACTCTGGGCGAAACGTTTAGCGACATTCGATTAGATCGACCCAGTACGCCACTAGTACTTAATTTATCGACCCCAAAATGATAAAAGGCAAAGTCGAGCTCGGCGAAATTTGAACTCAGAACATAAAGACAGACGAAATACCGCTAAGCAGTTTGAGAGCCGTGCTAACTTTTCTGCCAGTTCGCCACCTTGATAAAAAAAGGAATGTTAGTTTATTTCTTTATTGCCGACAGGGGCTAAACATAGAGGCGACAAACAAGGACAGACAAAGGGATCAAATCGATTACAGTGCGTATATGTATATATACATATATGTATATATACACACACATATGTATGTATATACATATATATACATACATACATATATATATATATATATATATA
>NC_068985.1:99030514-99031626 GCF_001194135.2 Octopus bimaculoides | reverse complement strand
CTGTTTATAAATAAATCACACACGTGATTTTTTTGTTTTCTAAAACCCTAACCCTAACCCTAAACATAGTACGGAGAATACTGGCAAGACGTTCAGTTACTTCCCTTGAATATTTTTATTTATTTTTTTACCCCACTAAACTTGAAGATTACATATAGATATTTATATATATATATATATAGATAGATAGATAGATAGATAGATATGTACATATATATCTGAAATGCATGCATGCATCCCACAGTTTGGTTAGGTGAGCTGTGAGCTGAATCTGTACTTTTACACCTATTTGCCTACAACGAGAAATTCCTTTCTCGACAAAACACAGTGAATGACGTTGTTACGGGTTCGAATATGCCTCAAGCCTATTAGATCTTATAACAAATATGTATGAGTATGTTATTTCATTCTTTTAATTGTTTTATTCATTCAACTGCGGCCATACTGGAGCATCGCCTTAAAGGTTTTTTAGACCTAGAAATTGACCTTTGCACTTATGCTCTGTAAACCTAATACATATTTTATTGGTCTCTTTTGCCGAACCACTAAGTTACGAGGATGTAAATGCACCAACATCGATTGTCAAGCGATGGTGGTAGGGACAAAGAGAGACACAAAGACACACACACATGCATAAATATTTACATATATGTATACGATGGGCTTCTAGGAGTTTCTTTTTACCAAATACATTCACAAGACTTTGGTCGACCCATGAGTGTAGTAGAAGGCACTTGCTCAAGATGCCATGCAGTGGGACTGGACCCAAAACCATGTGGTTGTTGCCACACAGCTACACCTGTCTAATTAAAAATCTATATAAACATACATTAGTCTTAATGGTCGTAGAGAGATAAAAAATGTTGAAAACAATAAAAGAACTATCCTGAAGTATATATATTTGTCGCTTTTAGATTTTAGCTAGAATTCCACTGAGGAATATTTCTGGCATTAATAGAATAACTACTAGTCTTCTATTGGCGATCATTCAATAGGCATAGTCCTCTCTTACAAAATACCTGCATCGTGCCAATTCGGGAATTTTATATTTCTTACTCTTTTTTTTCAATTTAGGGAAGTGTTCACATCATGTAAACGTAAACAAATATATG
>NC_068985.1:99028502-99029554 GCF_001194135.2 Octopus bimaculoides | reverse complement strand
TAATGCACTTACCTAGCGTACCTAATTGTTTAGATCACTTGTAAACTAAACCCTAATATTTTGTATATATGTATATATATATATATATATATGAGATAACGGTGGTTTAATATATCTATATTCATATATATATAGAGAGATAGAGAGAAATTCGTCCTATTTTTTGGGACTCCCATGTTGGCTTGGCGATAACTAATAATATATATATAGTCAATTCAAACATGAACAAGCAAGAAAAAACACGGAAAACAACAACGCGAGGACGTGGAATAAGTATTATATATATATATATAAGAAAAGGGTAAAATTACTTAAAACAATAATTAATCATTTGATTAGTTAATAATTAATATTTTTACCAAGTAGCTCGGTACGTTAAAATAACCATTTTAGGTAAAATTATACAAATATTCTATAATTATAAACCTAATTATAATCAGGGGGCAGCTAATTGCTTGACCGCATTAGAAATAGGAGTTAAAATGCCTTTTTTGCAACCAGAGATATCTCCCAGACAGTAACACACTTTTTAACGTAGGCAACAAGAAAAAAATTACGAATCCACACGACTCAGATTAGCTACATACGCGTTTCGAGATTAAAGTAAAGTAAGATTTACTTAATTATTTCCCATCTTCAGTGCAGCATTTCAAGATATAAATTTGACAGTGTTAGAATTAAATATGTACGCGATCAAGCGTCATCGCACACACACTCTCAAACGCACGTATATACTCATATGCTATTACCATCACCACCATTACATCATGTCACAGCGCTGAAATGCTTAGAAGTCACGGTGTTTCTAAAAGCATTTATGATTTGAAAGATGTGAGCTAAAACGCAGTGAGCAGCCATACTGTATTGCAAACAAGATCTCAAGACATAACAAATATGGGTAGCTTTTTCACATAAAAAGAGGCGGAGGAGAGGTTTGCCAATAACGATTAATCCAATATTAAGGGGTTAATTAAAACCAAACAATTAAATATTTTGCAAGTTGAATTTATAGAATATATATATATATATATATATATATATATATATATATA